>NC_079208.1:33529579-33822297 GCF_026745355.1 Beta vulgaris subsp. vulgaris
CTCGTGNAATTTCCGCAAAAAGTTACGTTTATTTCTACACCTACAATTCACCCCCCCTCTTGTAGTGTTCCTAGGGAAATAACAGAAATTATTTTTGAAAGGAACCCCTGTCTTTATCTTTTGTTAGGAAAAGATGATGTATTAATTTTGAAGATGTTTTTGTAAATGTTGTGTACGCTAATGATTAATAAATACTTTTTGAAAAAGGTCTGATATACGAGGGTGTCGGATTGATTTTGAAAAAGTGATTGCCTCATTCTTTTGTTACTTATTTTTAATTTGCCTCATTCTTTTCATCTTTTCATCTTTCCTTTTCTCCCTGAACTCATCTTGTGCAGTTTTGTTGTTATGCTGCATAGCTCCTATCTTGATATCCTCATTCAAATGCTTGGATGGCTAGTATTATTATATATCATGTTGGACTTACTACGCTATGCTACTTAATATATTATGTCTTCTATGCTTATTGCTGATTATTAATATTTTTTTTTTTTATGATGATAAAGGGGGAAACACACTATGGCACATAAAATAAATTCTAGTTATTTCTGATTTTTGGTGACTGATTCTTTAAATAGTCTATAGTCCTGTATCTCAAATAATGATCCTTGATGTTGTTTAGTTGTAGACTTGTTTGTCTTTAGTTAGTGTCGATGTCGTTTTTTTGCTATGTTAGTTTTTGTTTTTATTTTATTAAACCTCGTAGCTCTGAATTCTTTTTCTTTTTGCTATTGTTTTCTTTTTTCTTTTTTTATATTATTTTATTTTATTCCTTCTGTTGTAGCCTCAACTCAACTGCTATGAAGGTGACACGTGGCCTCATCGCAACCTTACAAGTGGCACGAACATGTACTGGCAAAGTACATGGGTCAAGAGTTAGGATGGGTTAAAGTACACTTTTCTGAAGAAAAAGGTGTACTAATAACCTTTCTTGTGGCCCAAACTTGCACTTAGGCCCAGTAAAGGTAAAGCCTATTTCTGTAAAAGAGTGAGGTGTACTGACCAATCAGCACCTGCCATGTGTCGGAGCATTATTGCTTAGCCAATCAGGGGCTCCCAAATTAGGATGACATCAGGGTACAACAGTCATCTCAAACAGTATAAATAGTCCTTGAAATCAGGGAAAAGGTACGTTTTTCAGAGGATAGTACTGTTATTCTGCCATAAATTCTCTCTCTCTCTCTACATTCTCTCTCTAAAAGTTCCTTCATATCCCTAATACCTAACTTAAGCTTCGGAGGGGGAAATACCACCCAAACCTCCAGGGTGGGTCCTTTTTTGCAGGTTTTAAGCCAGAGCTCAGGTCCGGGATTCGAGTTCAGGCGTTGTTGCACAAGTCTCCAAATTAAGAACCTACTATTGGGGATTGTAGTATTGGTTTACTAGTTTTGCACTACGTAACATTTGGCGCCGTCTGTGGGGAGACGCAACAATGACTGATTGTCACTCATCCAATGTTGTTAGGAACAGAAGCTTTGAGATTCAAGTAGGAGATACAGTGGGTGACGAGAGGCCGCCCCGAGGACGAGACAGGCCTTCTGCTGCCGTTCGTCTCTCTGGAGGGAGTAGGGTCCCTGTCATCCAGGAGAATCTTGACCGTCCAGTGACAGCTGGTCATCTGGAAAATGTTTTGAATGACTTCCAGGCTAGGATGACCGCTGTCATGGAGGAGCAAATTAAGAACAATATGCTGTTCTTCAAGTTAATCCAGGGCAGGATGTTGTGTTGCCGCTTAGGGGGCAGTCCCAAGAAGGTCGTCTAGGGACAAGTCGGCCTCCTCGGCAAGAGAAGACAAAGCCACTGTCTAAAAGAAAGCAGCCAGCCGTCAGTGAACCTACACTAGTGGAAAAAACTCCTTGTGCTACTTGTCAAGTGCTTCGGTTGAATAATCAACCCAAGCACTTGTGAAAATTTTAATATAAAAAATTCACAAGTGCTCCGGTTGAATATCCCACCGGAGCACTTGATGTCAAGTGCTCCGTTTGACTAGTCAACCGGAGCACTTGTCAAGTTTTCCTCCAAATAATTATTTTCGACTATAGGTGTAAGTACTGCGCTTCACTTTTATTTCCCGTCAATTGGAAGTTGAACCCTCCTCTCTCGCCCGTCGAACTTCTTCATACCTTCTGTTTTCCAACGAACAAACACAATCGCTTCTTCTTCTCTGCGCTTCTTCTTCTCGAGGAGATTTTATAATCTCTCGCTTCTTCTTCGATCAAATAATGGCCTGCAAACACTTTGAATTTGAATGGCACATAGTATAATTCATTCAAATTTCTCTTCCATTTGCTTTTTCATTAAACCCTAGATTTCAATTGGATTGCATTTTCGGGAGAAATCGACTTCATTAAGCGAGTTCTAATAAATTGAGCAAGCTGATTTGCGGTGGCAAGTTGTTCGTGACTGCCAAGCCTTCTACCCTCGTCGGTTTCTGCTTCAGATCTACTTCTTCCGCGCTCTCTCCTCCCAAACTTCAGATCTGCTTCTTAAACCACCATTATGTACCCAAAAAAAAAAAAATCCAACTACAACTCACATTTTGCAAAAATATAAGGAACAAAAAAACCCTATTTTTTCAATCGTAAACCAATTAATTGCGTACTCATTCGATCAATCGGCAATTTTACGAATCCACAAATCCTTTTCAATTTTCTGCCGAAGGTATTTTTCTTTTACTTCTCATCTCCTTCATTTTTTATTTCAGATTTTGTTTTACTGTGAATCATATATGTTCTTATAACGTTGAAAATCACGATCCATAGAAGTTTCATATTGTAGATTTTTTAAATTTATTTTCTCTCTCTCTCTAGTTGTCTGCAGTTCTTCTAAGGCCTTCATCTTTGACCAAATTCAACGAAAATCAGGTTTTGGGGAGTTAATGAAACTATCAAATTTATCCGTCTAGGTGGGGCTAGTAGTATGTCTAGGAAGAAAAGGCTTTTTTTATATTATTGAACAGGAAGAGAAACGAGGAAAGATAAAGGTGGAGACTTATTGGTGGGGGTCAACAGACCTTCCATGAAGCTCAGCGGACCTTGCTGGCTATCCAGTTATTGATGCTGCTTGCTCCTCCAAATAGGGCATTAGGTATAGGTGGATTTATTTGAGGGAATGCTACTTTTTGTGTTTGTACTTAAATATTAAATTTATTCTTTATTACTTGCGCTGTAAATTGAAACATTTGTAAAGGTGCCTCCTCTCCCTTATCTATTATCCTAAATCAACTTTTGTCTAAATGAAGAGTAATGCTTGGCTAAAGCCGTTGTTGAAGGTCACTGGTTCGAATATACTTGGTAACTAATGAGATGTCAATGAGTTACTTATATTGAACTTTAAAGCTTGAAATTTGGAATAGATAGAAGTTATTATGTGTAAAATTGTAAATGCAGTGGCCAATATAACTCTGATTTCATCTTGGTGAGGGAAGGGTTTATTGGCGTGTAGAAATATGTGGATCGGGAATTATTACACAGATTAGACTGTGGTGGAAAGTAGAGTGATTCGAAGATCTGCCATGGCATCTGCATTGTACTGTAGACCTAGGGACTGATCCCTTTGTTATAGAGGATTTGTCAAGGTTATTGTCCTATATTAGGTTGGCTTCATTGTTCTGGCTCTATGTAATGTATCACCTAATATCTTAAAGTAAGGGATGTCAAAAGGACTTGGATGATGAGTGGCTTTTAAGTCCTATGATCTCATCATGGCTCTTAGTTTGTCAAAGGAATCAAGGGGAAGGATACTATAAAGAAGAAACGGGAACACACATGCCTTCTTCTGTACATTGTTTGTAGTGTTACACGTGATATTGAATCATAGACTCTGTCTGAAATACATTTTCAAAGCCCCATTGTTTTGGAAATATCAGTTGGGAATTATTGGTATTTTATATTACATCTCTCTTTGTGCTCACCTTAAGATAAACGTGTGATGTATATAGGTGATGTAGATGACTTAGAAGAAAGCAAGACATTAGATAGATGAATTAAGCGTGTGCTTTCTTTTCCAGAACCTCTGTGAAAGTGTGACTGGGCTATAGGAGTTCAACGCAGATGAAGGTCGAGTATTGCGGCCTTAAAAAGCATGCCCACTAACAGAAATAATGATGACAAACATACCAAGCTGTTATTATGTACTACCTCCGTTTCTTAAAGATTGTTACAATTTGACATTTTTCACTATTCACAAATTTTACTTTGACCATTGTTCGTTATTTATATGTTAGGAAAAACATAGTCATGTGGAATTTTGTTAGATTCGTCGTAATATGTATTTCATTAATATCTACTTTTATAATTTTTACAAATACATAACTAGAGATGTTAGTGGTTTTAGAAACATAGGTAGTAGTAATGATTATTATTGCAATTGAGTTGGACAATTATTGTGAATTTTCAAGTATCATCCTGACAAGAATGCAAATGATCCTAAGGCAGGGGATATGTTCAAAGAGGTCACATTCTCTTACAACATACTATCAGATCCTGAGAAAAGGCGTCAGTTTGACGCTGCTGGTTTTGAGGTGACCAGTTGCAAAGCATGTTATGTACTTATGTTATTACTGTGTCTTTTCTTTTCCAAGCAAAGCTGTAAGTTTACTTGATATTACAACTATATATTCTGGGCTCTGGTTTCCCAATTCATATCTCTTCCAGCTGGCTGAAATTTTTTATTTGCAAACTAGGCTGTTGATTCAGAAAGTCAAGAACTTGAGCTGGATCTTTCAAGTTTGGGAACTGTAAATACAATGTTTGCAGCACTATTTAGGTCACTATTGTCCTCCTTGTTTGGATTTTGTGCATTTTTTTCCATGAATCATAATATACTTTGGTACCGGAATTATGCTATTTATCTGTGTCTTTTAACTCCTGGTTATGGTCTTTTTTTGGGACAGCAAACTTGGTGTGCCCATAAAGACCACAGTCTCAGCAACAGTGCTGGAAGAGGCATTAAATGGTAGAGCATCTGTCTCACCTCTTACACTAGGCCAGCCTCTATTTAGAAAGGTAAAATTCAAGTGTATGTCAATAATCTCTCTATTAGACTTTTAAAAAAATGGCCTCTTCAATTCCAACTTGGTTTACAGGTAGAAAAAACAATCTGCCCATATTTATTCTGTCACAATAACTGAAGAGGACGCGCTGGGTGGACTTGTCTGCCGTGTGCAATCATCTGATAAAAGCAAATTTAAGGTTTGTGTTATACTGCAGAATATTTTCATTTAGCATCTTAGTTCTCAGGTTTTGTGCTGGTCTAGGCTGACGTTTGAGGGTTTAAACTAGTCTGATTGAATCTCGATGCCATACCTAGCCTTGCCAATGATTTGCATAAGATAGTGGACATGCAAAGTAATGGTTAATAATTGTTTGAGAAGATGTACACATGTTTTTCTTATTGCAGCTTGGCATTGACTTATTTGTTTCCACACTTAAACAACTTTTTATTGTACACTCATGGTTTGCGACTTTGCGTCATTCATTAAAAGGAAAGGGCCTCACTGAAGAGGATATTTGACCTACCCGTTTCTTTTCGTATTTGCGTCACTTGAAAACCTCCAAAGTATGAACGGTTTATCCGTCCATCAGGTTTGCGGTTCACCAAGGCTAATGTCACTCATCCTGAACTGAAATGTTCTTCTAATCTTGAGATCATTGGAGTAAAGAAGAACCCCAATGGTCCTTCTAATAGTTATGCTTGCATGCTGGTTGAGAAGTAAAGATGAAAAATATGAATTTCTAATAGTTATGCTTTTAATGTTATGTATACAACATGAGTTGTCCTTAAAGAAGCTTCGGTGCACGAGTAGACTTGTAATCCTTCTTCCATAACCTTTCATATGTTTTTACAAAATTTTCAACTTTAATTTTCTGTCAGGTGGGTCCTAAGAAACACCAGCGCTTTCAAGCATCATATGCCACCATTCTCAAAGCTCATATGACTTCTCTAAAGAAGCGAGAAAGGAAGGACCAGCGAAAGGCTGCTGATTCAGACAAGAAAGCCGAGAGGGTTCAAAGAAGGTGGCTGCATCTGCTAAGTAAATCTTGTTTCTTTTCTTGTAGTCAACAACAGTCGAGAGAGATGATACAGAAGGTTTTGGTTCTCTATATATGCAGCTTGAAATTTTTTGGGAAAAGAGGGTACATTTACAGATTTTAGAATTTTGCCCCATTCCTTTCAATTATGTATTCGTAATTTTGGTGATTAGAAGCGTGTTTGTTTTCAATGTTATTTGGGTTAAAGCTCAAATAGTTTTATTGAAGTTTAGCTTGTCGCACAGGTTTCTGATTCCATACTTAAGCCTGGCCAATTATACTTGATACCTTGGTAATTCTTTGAAGGAATTTTTTTATACCAAGGTGGCAGCTAATATGTAAGTACCTAAGATAGAAGGTACCGACTGTTGGATATTAATTTAGTCGTTGTTTACTAATAGGATGGAATTGTCGTTGTTACAAGGAGTGATGGGACGATGGCTACTGGCTGCTGCTAGCTTGCATGCTGGCAGTAGCAGTGGTTTTTTTTTTAAAAAAAAAAAAATAGCCAAGTGCTCCGGTTGATAAGAAAAACCGGAGCACTTGATTCACAAGTGCTCCGGTTTTTTCTTATCAACCGGAGCACTTGAATTATTTTGAGCATATAATATTCACAAGTGCTCCGGTTTTTAATACAACCGGAGCACTTGTGAATCTAAGTGCTCCGGTTTTCAACCGGAGCACTTGATAAATGCTCAAGTGCTCGTATGACATCTGCTACGGGTCAAATACGGAGCACTTGTACGGTTTTTAACCGGAGCACTTGATGTTTTTTCCACTAGTGCTAGAAGGAAGATGGATTGGAAGTTGGTAGTTCGTGCAGGAGATAACATTCCTCCCAGTGGCCACAAGATGGAGACGGATGCTAGGGAGTATTTGGAATCCAAGAGGGCAGCTGTCTCCAACGTTCGGCCTCAGGGTCTACTCCCTATATGAAGGATCCCCCATTAAGGATTTCGTCCAGAACAGAAGGAAGAAGTCAAAGACCTTCGGCTATTCAACCAAGGCAGGAAAAAACGGTTTTACAACCTATGGTATATAGGCGTTAGGCCTTAGCCAACACTTCCTCAAACCCAGTGCTGTAGGAATATCGCCGGGAGCACAGACCCACTGAGGGACATGTTGGGCCACTCAAGATTAACTGGCCGACTCCCTTCTCAGCCAGAATCATGGAGTCCCCCCGATTCCCAAAGCTTAAGCTTCCGATAATAGAGCCCTTCGACGGCACTACAGATCCGGATGATCACTTGTCAGCATACAAACATCAGATGTATGTTCAGGGAGTTGATGATACTACATGGTGCAAGAACTTTCCTGCCACGCTGACAGGGGTATCTCAAAAGTGGTTTAACAATCTTCCGCCTCACTTAGTGAATAATTTTACTGAGCTAAGCATCTTGTTAACAGTCATTTTGTCGCAAATCGACAAGAGCAGAAGACCAGCATGCATCTAGGAAAGGTCGTCCAAGGACCTAAGGAAGCTATGAGAATTTATGTGAATAGATTTAACCTGGAAGCATTGCAGATCCAGGATTTCAATGCGGGAGTAGCGTTTGATGCTTTCATCAGGGGTCTAAGACCTGGAAGTTTTAAGTTCGATTTGGTGAAGAAGAAAATATCCACCTTGACTGAGGCTCTTCAGGAGGCCGATGCCTTTATCCATGCTACATAAGTTTGTGCTGAAGCAAAACAGCCACGGGCAAAAGAAAGTTGAAGAAACCATCCAGCCGAAAAAGAGCATCCCTAAGAAAGCTGAAACTTGGGCGATGACTTCAATGACAACTTCATCTAGAAGAATGAATAGATCTGAACCGGCATCATCAGCTGAGCCTATAGAGTTCAGCAAAGATCAATACTCCATCCTCATGGAGATCAAAGATCAATATGAGCTTAAGGCGCCAGCAGAAATGAAGACGCCTTACAGGAACAGAGATAAAAGCAAGTACTGTCATTTCCACAAAGATTGTGGTCATGAGACGAATGAGTGCAAGCATCTGAAAAGAGCCTTGAAGGACTTAGCTCGCAAGGGAAAAATGAACTCCTACTTACCTCAGGCAAGTAGAAAATTCCAGAAAAAAGACAATCGTCAAGGGAGAAGAAAAGATGATGAAAGCACTGACGAAGATGTAGTGCTAGTGATTTCTGGAGGATTTGCGGCAGGAGGTCCTACAAATCCCGGCCACAAGAATTATTTGCGGGAACTCAGCCAGGTAATGTTTACCAACCAGGAAGAGTCTGATCCTTTCCCCAAAATTGTGGTCAGTGAGCAGGATCGTGGGAGGATAAGAACACCTCATGATGACCCACTGGTGGTAGAGATGAAAATTGCAAATCTCATGGTAAGACGGATCCTGATTGATACAGGGAGTTCTACTGATAGCATCAGTGCGGATTGTCTATCAAGGTTGAAGTTTGATGAAGAAAATTTAGTACCCGTCAATCATCCTATTATTGGATTCGGAGGAGGAGTCATTCATCCCATGGGGACAGTCACTCTACCCGTCAGGGTAGGAGATAAAGAGGCCGCTCGAACGCTCTTTGTGAAATTTTTGGTGGTACGAGATTTGACAGCCTATAATGTCATCCTCGGACGACCCACCTTGAACCACATCAAGGTTATCATAGTAACTCATCTGATGCTCATGAAATTCGAGTGTGATGGAGGAAAGATTGGATCCCTCTATGGCGATCAACAAGTAGCAAGGGAATGCTACCTCACCACTCTAAAACCATCATCATGGAAAGGAGAAAAGACAGAGCGGCCAAAGGCCATAGAAGAAGAACCGGCCGAGATATTAAAAGGCCAGATAAGTGAGCTGAAGAATGAAGTAGGGAAAGCTCAAGAGAAGGTTCCTCAAGAAGGCAGGCCGTCCATACTCTTGCCGAGCAAGAAGAGGAAATGTCTGGCCATCAAGGAAGAGAAGGCTTCCTTGGAAGAAGTGATGGCCATTATGGGTATGGGACTAGAACGTCCAGAACTAGTGGAAAGACCTGTGGAGAGTTGTCTAAACGAAGAATGTCCAGAAAGGACGCTGAAAATCGGATCAGTTCTAGGTTCTCGGACCAAAGACGAATCAATCGCGCTATTGAAAGAGTTTGAGGATGTTTTCGCATATACAGTTGAGGAGATACCGGGGATTGATCCCCGAAGTTGTTGTGCACAAGTTGAACATAGATACGGGGCAGAAGCCAGTTCGGCAGAAAAAGAGACACTTGGGTCCGGCCAGGAACCAAGTTATTGATCAGGAAGTTCAAAAGCTACTAAAGTCAAAATTCATCCGGGAAACCTATTATCCAGATTTGATTGCCAATGTGGTCATGGTCCCCAACCCGAACGACACCTGGAGGATGTGCATTGACTATACCGATTTAAACAAGGCTTGTCCAAAGGACAGTTTCCCTTTGCCTAAAATCGATCGGTTGGTTGATTCCACAGCGGGGCATGCGCTACTTAGCTTTATGGACGCCTATTAAGGTTTTCACTAGATTCCTATGTGGCCTGAGGACCAGGACAAAACCTGATTCATTACTGAGAAAGGTCTTTATGTCTGGCTGAGGATGTCTTTCGGCCTCCGAAATGCCCCAACCACCTTTTAGAGGCTCATAAACACAGTCTTTCAGCCACAATTAGGACGGAATATGGAGGCTTATATTGACGATATGATCGTCAAAAGCCGCAAGGAGCTGGAAGATTTGCGGGAAACATTCATGACTCTCAGAAAATACAAGTTAAAGCTCAATCCACAGAAATGTGTATATGGGGTTGTTGCCGGGAAGTTCTTAGGGTTCCTGGTGGATCAACGAGGAATTGAGGCCAATCCTGACAAGATTCAAGCAATTTTGAATATGACTTCTCCGTCCAAGATTAAGGAAGTCCAGCGTTTGACGGTGTGTCTGGCTGCCCTTGGACGATTTCTATCTAAGTCTGGTGATAAGTGTCACCATTTCTTCGCAACAACAAAGAAGAATGTGAAATCTAAGTCTGGTGATAAGTGCCAGCCGGAAGCTAAGACCATATTTCCTTGCTCATTATATCCTCGTCTATACTGATCAGCCTTTGAAGCAAGTTTTGCATAGGATGGATGCCTCTGGACGAATGCTAAAGTGGGCTGTGGAGTTCAACATGTTTGACTTATCGTTTGAGCCCAGAAAAGCGATCAAAGGGCAAGCCTTAGCAGACTTCATTGTAGAGCTTACTCGTTCTACAATAGAGTGCGTCCAGGACCCAGCAGAAGGAAAGCGGCATTGGACCCTTATGGTGAATGGGTCGTCCACTGCCAATGGTTGCGGAGTTGGGATCATCTTTCAGTCACCAGAGGGAGACAAGTTTGAATATGCCATGAAATTTCAGTTCCAGACTTCAAACAATGAAGCAGAGTATGAAGCTCTATTAGCCGGCATCAAAATGTGCAAAGCGGCCGGAGCCCTGGAAATTGAAGCAAAGACAGATTCTATGCTGGTAGTCAGTCAAGTCAATGGAGATTTTGAATGCAAAAATGCATCCATGAGTAAATATATGAATTTGATTAAGGAAGAAATAAAGTCATTGAAACGATTTGTTCTCGACCAAGTCCCAAGGTCGGAGAATCATCAAGCTGACGTTCTCTCAAAATTAGCAAGTTCAGCCGAAGGTGATGAGCCGAGGATTGTGTTTTGGGAGATAAAGTCGGCCAAGAGCATTGATCAGAAGGAGATTATGTTCCTCAACCGAGGGAACGTCTGGATGAGCCCCATCATAGATTACAAGGAAACAGGACGACTGCCTACTGATCCTTTGGAAGCTAAGTATGTAAAGGCAAGGGACAAGTGGTTTGAGCTGTGGGATGGAACTCTCTACAAAAAGGCTTTTAACCAGCCACTCCTCAAGTGTATTTCTCGAGAAAACGGCCTAGAAATCCTAAAAGAGCTGCATGAAGGAGCTTGTGCTTCTCACATTGGGGAAAGGGCATTAGGAGAAAAGGCCCTAAGGACTGGTTACTATTGGCCTACATTAAAGGAGGACGCTTTGCTGTACGCAAAGAAATGTGATAGTTGCCAAAGGCATGGCAACATTTATCAGATTCCGTCCAACTATCTGACCCTAGTTCTCTTTCCCCTCCCCTTTGCCAAATGGGGAATGGATATTCTTAGGCCCTTTCCTATAGCAGCCGGCCAGAAAAAATTTGTGATAGTAGCAGTAGACTACTTCACAAAATGAGTGGAAGCTGAAGCAACGAAAGGGATCACCACTAATGATGTGAAAGGATTCGTCTAGAAAAACCTCATCACAAGGTTTGGGATGCCTCAGTCTATTGTTTTTGACAATCGATCACAGTTTGAAACACTCAAGCTCCGTGAATGGCTGGCCGATCAGGGTATTAAAGCTCACTTTGTTGCAGTTGCTCATCCTCAAGCAAATGGGAAAGTCGAAGCCTTCAACAAGATCTTATCGGCAGGAATTAAAAAGAAGTTAGACAATGCCAAAGGATTGTTGGTAGAAGAGTTACAGTTGATTCTCTGGTCGATCAGAACAACGGCCAAAAACTCAACTGGAGAAACTCCATTTATGCTTGTCTATGGCTCAGAGGCCGTCCTTCCCATTGAAATTGAAGAGCCAACTTTGCGAGTCATGCTGTATTCAGAGGATGCCAATTGGGCTGCTCTCCGGACGGCCTTAGATCAAGTTCCTGAAATAAGGGGCAATGCTCTATTGAGGATGCAACTCTATAAATTAAGAATGGCTCGAGAATTTAACAAGAGAGTGGCAAGGCGGCCACTGAAGAAGGGAGACCTCGTCCTAAGAAAAATGGAAGCAGTCGGCCGAGCCAAAGAAATGGGTAAGCTCACCCCCAATTGGGAAGGACCCTACAAGATTGTCCAAGAAGTTCAGAATGATAACTTCCCTCTAGAACATATGGACGGTCGTTCTGTTCCCAGGACGTGGAACTCTGATACTTTGAAGAAATACTTTGTTTAAAGACAGCTCAAAGAAGTGTAATCTTTTGCTAGTACACATTAATGAAAAAGTAGAAATGTATACATGTATCTTGGCTCCCAGCCAAGCAAAATTCATATAATACAAATCTACTTACCACCTATGATTGTCTCTTTGTTTGATATGTTTGCCTTATTTAGTTTTCTAAAGGTACATATCATTGGCCAAGCCAGTATTTCAAGAAGAACGGCAAATAACAGCATCTTCTATTAGGAGACCGGCTGACATGTTTAGCGCATGACGAAGGCCTACAATTAGTTAACTTAAAGAGTTAACATTTCCTAAACGAAGGCGGCTGGAATTAGGACTCTTTAGTAAAAGTGTCCTACTTTCCGTCAATAGGCCATACCCTAGGATAACAACCTTAGTAAAGGAACAAGAAATGTCATATTTTAAACAAGGATGGACGAGTTGCCATAACCTTCATAAAATGTTCAAGTTATCTAGCATATTTTGGTCATTCTCCTTCTTGAACCAAAGAAAGATCACTGAGATCTCTTCGTCCAAGAAGGGGAGCATATATGAACTTAACATACTACAGATAACCAAGTCCTTGTACAAAAAAGTTAGTATAACAAGCTCTAACGAACGATACCCAAGTTTTAGGCCGAACAGTTTTTTAACTTGGCATATCTGATAAATGAATTAAAATCTTCGGCCAATGAACGTTGATTGCATAGGCCAAATTGTTTTCGTACTTAGCATGGTTGTTCAGAATAATTGGTTTAAATGATAGATGTCATAAGTATGAGATTCTGAGACAAATATGTAAAAAAGAAACTCTTTTATAGATAAGTAAAAGAGGAAATTACAACTTAGTCTAAAAATACAATACATAAAAAGTCCTACAAAGCTAAGTACACAGGGCCTACGGCCAAGACGAAGGGAAAGAAAAGCTAAGCCTCTGGAGGATCAGTGTTATCCTCATCCTGAGCTTCAGGGTCGGCTTCTTCTTCACCTTCTTCGTCGTCCAAAGACTCCTGAAAGGTTGGAAATTCCTCCCCGGCCATAGTGGCTTTGTGAAGAGTTTCTTGGAAGTTCAGCCGAAGGACGAATCTTGGGATATCATCCTCCTCGGCCAGCATCTCGAAGGCCTTCACAACCCAGGATTTGGAAGTGTCGATCACCTCATTCAGCGCCTCCTTGGCCGCCGTAAAAGATGACTTGGCCTCTTCTGCCAAGGCGTGGTTTTTGCCTCGAAGATAACGGTTTTCTCTTCGAAGCTCCGCCGCCGCCAGCAGGGCTGAGTTTCTTTCATCTTTAAGAGAGCGCTCCAAAGCGACCCTCTCGTCCAGGAGCTCCGTCAGGCGAAGTAGGTAAGTTTGATTATGGGCTTCCACGGTTTGATTCTCGTCCAGGAGCTCCGTCTGGAAGCTCGGCCATGGAAAACTAAGCCAGGTTTGCTGCCTTGGTAACCTCCCGGACGAGCTGCTTGTTTTCCTTCCTAAGCAGTCTTGCCCAGTCCTCAGTAATCATGCTGCGAGCAAAGAACTGAAATAGGAAAGACGAAGATAAGTTAGGACGGTTGCAAAAGTGAAAAATTATATGCAAGTATAGAACTCTGGCGGCAAAAGAATAAGAGTATACCTCAGCAGCAAGTTGAGACATGTAGCCTACATGTCCTGACGAAGCTCCCCTCAACCGTTTGATGTAAGGTTCAGGGAAACATTTAAAGAGATCCTACTTGAGCTTCTCGCGATCAGCCGAAGTCATCCTCGCGAAGGCGGCCGAGGATTCGTCGTCTGAAAGAGTGGGAGATCCGTCAGGAGCTACTTCAGCTGCCCCCTTTCCTTTATCTGAAGGAGGAGACGCGTCAATATTCGGACGGATATGACTACGGCTTGTTTGTTGGACGGACTCAACGGCTGCACGCCAACGCACAAAGTCCTAACAATGTTGGAATAATAAGACTCACCAGAAGATCGGGAAGCTTATCTATAGGCCGCTGGCATTTGGGACACCAGCTTAGCCACTGGCCGAGAGAAGGTCGTCCCATCTAAACCAGCGTCCGGCTGAGCAGAATTTTTCTTCGTCTCCTCGGTCTCGTCCAAAGTAGCAACCGCATCCGGATGCTCAGAAGTGAGGGGGAGAAATGGATCAATAGGGCCGGCATAAGTAACCAGAGCCCTCTCCTCGGAGGAAGGAAGGACGTCCTCTGTCTTAGGAGGGATCTCGACCTTTGGTAGGGCCTGCCGAGAAGACTTCTTCTTTTTTGCTGTAAAGCCTTTGGATTTTTTGGGGGGAGGAGCTTCCCCGATCGTGGTCGGCCTCTTCTTTGAAGATGCCTTCTCCGCCAACACCTTGGACATTGGGGCATTTTTCTGAAAGAAAACAAGTCAAAGTGTTAAAGGCCATGAAAAGAAGGAAAACAACCAAGAATATTTTAACTCTAGTGGACGGAACTCTGTTAAAAGAGGAGCCCGTCCTACAAAAGCTGAAAGTAAGATGAAGAGCATTCTCTACAGAAGGAAGCCGGCCAATTAAAGTTAGACGACTTCCCTTCTAGAAGAATACAGGTCTTGGTCGACTTCCTCTTTGGAGCAAGGTCCGTCTTAGCAACAACACCCGTCCAAGAGGACAAAATGTTCGCTCTTAGACCAACCTTGTGGGTTTAAGGAAGGCAGCCAAGTTACTCCAGGACGATCTCGCTTCTTAAAGCAAGAATCCGTCCGGCGAAAAAAAAAAAAAGAGAGAATTTTTTTAATAATACTAATATGTTAAGTATACCAATGTATCCGTCCTCTTCTTAGAGCCGGTCTTGCTAAACTCCTTCCAGAGGGAGTCAGTGAATTTGGCCGAACTCATATCTCCTGTCCATGACTTTTTGAGCTTTGCTCTAGCCGAGTCTGCATAAGAAGGAAAAGCATGATTATGATGGTTATCATTAGACGAGAATCTTTACTTGGGAAAAATTACGGATTATACCTCTATCCTCGGCCCGCCGCAAGCCGGTAGCGACTAGGAAGTTATCATAGTTTAACATCTCTTTGAAGGGGATCCAATTAGACGGACCCTTAAAGGACGAGTTATTGATGAAATACTCCGATACTCTGAAGTACTCCATCATCTCTTTGGCTGAAGTACTCTCCAGTTCTAAATAGGACGCCATTCGTCCAGTATTGGTAGTAGATCGGCTGAAATACCGGAGCCGTATGGCAACGACTTCATTAGGCGCCTGGACGAATAGAAATTCGCCCTTCCAGGCGTGCATCTTGGACATTTTGTCCCAAGACGTCAGGAAGCCCTGACGACTGCACACACTGAACTAGGCTCCGTCCACAGTGCGGGGCATCTTGGATACGTAATGAATTTGGGAGAAGACGGTCAGCGAAGGATCAACTCATTTTCGCTCACAGACGGCTAAAAAGGTCAGGATGTTTTGCCAAGAATTTGGGGCACGTTGGTTGTGGCCTATGTTATAGTAATGTAGAAGGCGGCTGATGAAGGGATGCAAGGGAAAGCGCAACCCGGCATCCAGGGCCAGCCGATAAACAGCGAAATGGCCAGGAGGAGCACTAAGTATAGTGTCCTCTCGGCTAGGAAGGACAAAACGGTAACCCGGCATGGGCATAGCCGTAGAAAAGTGTTTGAGGTCAGAGCCTACCTGTCTTAGCCAACTGTTGTCGGCCAGGATGAACTTAGGGTCGGATAAAGGGCCTAGTCGGCGCCTTATTTCTGAAGAAGTGGTGGACGGCTCCTCAGAGTCACTAGCCGGACTGGAGGAGTCTTCCACCTCACTAACCTCGTATGTGGTCGTCTCTTGCCTGGACGGGCTGGGTTCTGGAGACCCCCTACTAATAGTTTCCTCCTGTACGCTTTGGACTTCACGCTCCCCGTCAGCGGGAATTCGTCCAGTCGATGCCTCCATCTCTGAGCTGGAGGCCGGAAGGTTTACCCCTCGTCTGATACGAGTTGTTTGCTTGACGCGAGCCAGATTACCCTGCACAGGTAAAGACTGGGTCGTCTGACTTTGCCGTCCATGTCCAAAATAAAAGAATGCATGGCCGGCTGAGATAGGCCCAACTCTAGAATATGCCGAAGAAGAAAGGCTCTCTGTTCTAGGGTCAGTACCAACCGTTGAGCAGCCGGGGATATTCGTTGAAGAAGACGAGTCCATTTTTCTTAAAAAATGCGTGAAAATACAAGGGAAGTAAAACAAAGAAAAGAATACCTGTTGAAAGTGCTTGGACGAACGTTACGGACGAGCTGGATGAAACTTCGGCCGGATTGAAAAGCACTTAGCAAGAACTTGGACAGAGGAATTTTCTCTTTCTAAAAGTTCTGTAAAAATATGCAGAGGCTCTCTCTCTAGAAAATCTCTCAAGAATGTTAAAATGATTTCAGAAACAACAAAGGACATATATTCATAGAGGGGTGAAAGTGACCCCCTCATCCGTTAAAAATAACCGTTGCCTGCCTAAGTGCCTTTGAAGGTTGACCTGATAAGACCGGCTATGTAACATCCCGTCCAATTCAAGGAAGAGTCGAGACTTAAAGTAAAGAAAATGAAACAAATAGTGGCAGCAGAAATACCAATAAGACGGAGATGCTACTCTATGGAGTAGAATATGAAACTATGAATAGGTAAAGCCTTCAAAGGCATTAATCAAACTCCAAAGTCATATATATAAAAAGGGAAAATGAGGTCCCATACCCTCATTCCAACAAGTCTCAAAATGTCATAAGATTACCATAAGAAACCTCAAATAGAGTAAATTCAAACCAAAAACAACTGAAATCCTTAGTTCAAAACATATGACAAAACTAGAGAGATAGCTACTTAAGACCAACTAAGTAGCTAGTTCTAATTCCTGTCTCGAAATGCTCGTCCACTATGACTAGCACGGTAGCACCACATTCTTGCTCACATGGTAATAACGCACAACCCCGCTCCAAACTGTGACAATTCTAAACAGCATCACCATCTGCACAATAATTCAACAACTTCCACAATCAGTAGGGAGTAACTAGCAGTTCTCCCAGTTCAAATAGAAACAAATAATGAACTTAAAAGTAATTAGAAGCAACATCAAAGAACACCATACTCACTATGGGATACAAATAACCATAAGCAACCAATCAGGTAATCCACTAATACACCAAATCCTCGTCAACCATGCAACAAGTGCGGTCAACAAGCTCAAACACAACAGACCATGCCGCCTGTGAGTAGACTCATTAGACCATGCCTCCCAAGGCCTATGTTGCATATTCGAGGAACCATACCGCCCTTTTCCAATAGCCTGCATATTCGAGGAACCATACCGCCCTTTTCGAATAGCTAAATTTTACGGATCATACCACCCGTAATTGAACCAATGGACCATACCGCCCCAGGTTAGTAACCAAATCCTAGGACCATACCACCCTTAGGATAACCAACCTCAAATTCCGAGGACCATGCCGCCCTTAGGACCATCACACAAATTCCTAGAACCATACCGTTCTTAGGATCACATATCTCTAGAACCATACCGTTCCTAGAGTCATCTACACAAATTCCTAGAACCATACCGTTCATAGGGTCAATCAAACTCCACCAACACCAGGTATACACTACAAGGTATACTCAAGTCCATCTAATCCATCTTTCCAAGGTATATACAACAATGTATACATCTAACCACATTCCTATAAGAGTATCCAAGACAAGGCACAAGTCTTCCACACACTCCTAACCAAATAACCGTAAGCTACCCAAACAAATTGGGCACATACCCTTAATATAGTAGCTTAAACCAACCCAACTTACTCTAACACACTTAGTATACATGCCTAAGACCAACCAAGCAAAGACATCCATGTTGTAAGCCAAAAGGAAATTTTAAATTAATGCTTCACCACCCAGGGACAGACCCTCGTCGCGAGGTGCGACGAGCATCGCAGGTCGCGACACCCTGCAGTTGCGAGTCGCGAGGAAGGCTCGCGAGTCCCGAGCAGCGTTTGCTCGTGGCTTGCGAGCTTCGCTCGTTCGCCAACCAAAAATCCAACGCCTCCCTTACTCAACTTCACACATCCAACCACATCCAAAATTCACACCAATCATCCATACTACACACCTTAATCAAGGGCTATACATCAACAACCACATTCAACTACTCAAGTTTCAAAAAAAAAAACGAAGGTGAACCAAATAAACAAATTCAACCACAACAACAACAAGACACAACTAATCAACAAAAACATAACAAGGTGATCGTAGTAGTAATCCAAGATAAGAAAACAACACCAACAACCATAACTATACATGAAACTTCAATCATAAAATCCTCTAAGTTCCACCTAGCATGATACTACGTTCTCTAAAGCGATTCTAACAACCTAAGTTCATAATCTATTCTCTATCGAACTAGAATAACGCTAGTTACCTTTTCCTTGAAGTGAAATGTTGTAGAACGCTTCAAAAGTACTTTAAACGCCTTGTGAAATATCACCACCTTCTTCTCCTACTAGCACAAGTACAATGAACTCAACGCGTGCTTGAAACCGGTACAAAAATGGCTTGAAATTAAAGAGCAATTGACTGATTTTTGTGTGTAAACAATTGTGAATGATGAACAAGCTTTTCCTCTCCTCTTTTCCTTGAAGTAGGCGTGTGAAATGAAGTAACAAGGGGGAAGTTTTCTGATTTTATTTTCAGAAAATGAAGGTGAAGAGGTTGATGCTTAATGGGTGTAATAAGGGGGTAAATGAAGAGATAACTCTTGATTAACTTTTAACGTTACAAGGGCTTAACATGGCTGTCCAAAACTCTTCGCATACCATGATATAAGGTCAGAAATTCGGAACTCCTAACACACATAATACAATGTACGAAAATTGTTGAACCCTAGTTTTGATAATGACAAAGAAACAAAGGAACAAACTAAGTAGTGAACTAATGAATTATTTAAGTGTATGGTGTCTAAGGTATCAATGCAAGGAACTGGAGAATACAAAGTCAATGAAGAAGTCAAGAGAGGATTTCAAAGGCTAAGTAAAGAAGTTTCTATGTTGATACTGGAGCAAGCATTGGATCAAGAATAATAGAAGCTAGGCGTTTT
The DNA here is from genome assembly GCF_026745355.1 of Beta vulgaris subsp. vulgaris. Classification (NCBI taxonomy): domain Eukaryota; kingdom Viridiplantae; phylum Streptophyta; class Magnoliopsida; order Caryophyllales; family Amaranthaceae; genus Beta; species Beta vulgaris. Next base: position 33,548,629 of record NC_079208.1, read on the forward strand.
ATTTTCTAGTTCCAATGTAAAGGAACAAAGAAGAATGGTAAGGAACTGTGGCAGAATATTTGAGAATGAAGCGTTTGTTCCTCTGTAAGGAACAAACTCAGTGGCACTTAGTAAATATGTTAAAGGAACTGAACTAATATAAGGAACTAGACTTAGGCGTGTACTTAGTGTAACGTTAAAAGATAATGGAGTAAGTCATGCCTAGATTATAGGAAATTAGTTATTTCTAATTTCAAATGATAAAATCAGTTTTAAAAAGAAAATCTGTTTTGGAAAAGATATTATTTTTCGGAAAATAAGAAAATAAATATCCGGTTGTTAGAAAGATTTTATTTCAAAGATATTATTTTCTTAAAGATTAGAAATTCAGATTTAAAGATAAAAAGAGTTTATAAAAACTGATTTTCGGATAATGTTGAAGGAACTCCTATTATTTAGGAGTAATGGCTGCATTTTATCCACGTTCATTGTTAGTTCATGGGATCATGGGACATGATGTAAAACGTGTTCCTTAGGGGAAGGAACATCATGGGTAAATGGATTAAAACGTGTACTCTAACATTAATCCCACGTTCTTCATGATTACACTATAAATATAGAAGTCTAGATAAGTTCCAAATGTGTCTGACTAAGTAATTAAGTGAGTTTAACTTATTAAGTGTCAGTGCCTTCATTCTCTCATAATAGCCATTTGTTCTTTGCCTTCTTACTCTAATTCCACTAAGCTTATTTCGATCAATTGTATTTTGGTTTTTGGGGTAAGGGAACTTTGAGTGAAGTTCTGTAAGAGAAAGGCTTTGAGTGAAGCTTGTATGTGTGAGAAAACTTCGAGTGAAGTTGAGAGGAACTGCTGTTAAGGGAACAGTGGTTCAGGAACTTGAGTTTAGGAACTCAAGGTAGGGCTCGAGTTAGAATTAGGTTGTAACAGAGTTGTTTGGCCTAATTAGTGAAAGTGTTGAGTTTAAAATCCCTAGTGGTCGAGGTTGTTTCTTCTTGTTGGGCCCAAGAAGTTTTTCCTCGTAAAAATCCCTTGTGTTCCTTTAGCTTGTTTATTCGTTTAAGTTTTAATTTCCGCAAAAAGTTACGTTTATTTCTACACCTACAATTCACCCCCCCTTTTGTAGTGTTCCTAGGGAAATAACAATTGGTATCAGAGCTAGAACTCACGTAAGATAGGAAACCCTATTGAGGAAAAGATCCAAGGAACAATGAATACCACCGAGAAACTTGAAGAAGGTTATTCCACTCAAAGGCCTCCTATGTTCAATGGGAAGTACTACAACTATTGGAAGAACCGCATGGAGATATTCATCAAGGCTGAAAACTATCAGGTATGGAGAGTCATTGAAGTTGGTGATTTCGAAGTCACAACTACAAATGACAAAAATGAGGTAACTCTTAAACCCCTCTCTGATTATGAAAATCTGATTTTGAAAAAATGGAAGTAAATGCCATGGCTATTAAACTATTGCATTGTGGACTTGGACCCCATGAACATAATAGGATCATGGGATGCAAATCCGCAAAGCAAATATGGGATTTACTAGAAGTAACCCACGAAGGAACTAATGAAGTTAAAAGATCGAAAATTGATTTACTTATGAATCAATATGAACTGTTCTGCATGAAATCCAAAGAAAGCATCCGAGACATGTTTACTCGTTTTACTAACATTATAAATGAGTTGGCTTCTCTTGGAAAGTTTATTTCATCTGAGGAACAGGTTCGAAAGTTCTTAGGAGTCTTCCTAAGGACAGATGGATGGCTAAAGTCACGGCTCTTCAAGAAACAAAAGACTTCACTAAGTTCAACTTAGAACAGCTGGCAGGGTCACTTATGACTCATGAGCTTCACCTTGATACTGAATATGGTGAAAGCTCCAAATCAAAATCAATTGCTCTCAAAGCAGATGATGAAGATGATTCGGACTCTGAAGAAGAAGAAGCAGCCCTCATGGTTCGAAAATTTCGAAAGATGTACAGGAACATGAAGAATGGAAACTTCAAAGGTAAAACTAAGAAATTTTCTAACAAAGCTGCTTGTCATAAATGTGGAAGTACAGATCACTTCATCAAAGAATGTCCTCTTTGGGAAAACGACAAAACCAAAGAAAGGAACAAGGAACGCTTTGCTGAAAGGAACAAAGAATCAAAAGCACCTTTCTCTAAGGCAAATGTGCGCAAAGCTATGATAGCTGCTTGGGGAGATTCAGAGACGGAAGAAGAAGAGGAACAACCAACTGAAGAAACAGCAAACCTTTGCCTATGGCAAACATCGACGAAAAAGAAGATGAAGAAAAATTGAGGTAAGTCAACATGGACTTGAGTCAGAACTAGATGGTAAAACTAGGACTGAAATATATGATCTTCTTTATGATGCAATTCTTGAATGTAGAGATGAACGTGAAAAACGTGAACAAACGGAACAAGCCTTAAAGGTTTGCAAGGAACACATAGAATGGCTTAAGAAAATGAGAACTGATGTCGAAACTAGATTTTTTATTTGTTTGATAAAAACTTAAAAATCAAAGAATGTTATGAGAGTTTGAAAAATGAAAATTATCTAATTAATTTAGAGATTTCACACTTGAAGGAATTTGTCCCTGTTCTGAGTTCCTTTGATATAAGATCAACCCCTTTGAAAGGATACAGATCTGAGATTGAAAAAATAAATAAAGAGAAAAATTTTTAAAGGAACAGATCTGTAATCTTAAAAAGGAACTGGTTGTCGCAAGGAACAGAGGCAAAATCATGAAAGTTCCTAAGTGGATTGAGAAACCACAGACCAAAAGGAAGGAAGGTCTTGGTTTTGAAAACTACAAGAAAAGGAACAAGACAAAGAAATATGTTGATCTACCTAGTGATAAGTTCTGTATGTATTGTGGCAAGGTAGGTCATTACATAAATCAATGTCAATAAAATCTGAGATGATTGGGAAAAATGTGACAATAAGTAAGAAAAAATGGGTTGTCAAAACAAATCCTAGTCAAGAACAGGAACCCACGAAAGATGGGGTTCCTTCAACTAACAACTAGTTGATTTTTGCAGGTTGGAGTGAGGGGGAACAACACTTGGTATCTCGATAGTGGTTGTTCCAAGCACATGACAGGAGACAAAACGAAGTTTCTCTCACTCACAACCTATGAAGGTGGCAGTGTAACATTTGGTGATAATAAGAAAGGTAACATTGTTGCTATGGGTAAGGTCGGTAAGTCACCATTACACTCCATTGAAAATGTATTTTTAGTTGAAGGTCTAAAACATAATCTATTAAGCATTTCTCAATTCTGTGACAAAGGAAATACTGTAAAATTTGATAAGAAAAATGCTTAATCGTCAACATTAAAACTAAGAAGGTTATGTTGGAAGGAACAAGGAAAGGGAACACATACATTGTGGATCTAGACCTTGTTCCTCAAATCAATTTAACTTGTCTTAGTGTTATTGAAGATGATTCACTTCTATGGCACAAGCGTCTAGGACATGCTAGCTTTTCATTACTTGAGAAACTTAGATCAAAAGACCGTTTTAGGATTACCATCTATAAAATTTCATATTGATCAAGTTGTGATGCATGTGCACGAGGTAAACAAGTAAGATCCTCTTTCAAATCTAAAACGATTGTAAGACCACTAAACCATTAGAGTTAATTCATATGGACTTATGTGGACCCATGAGAATTCAAAGCAGAAGTGGAAAGAGGTATGTACTTGTGATTGTAGATGACTACTCTAGGTACACTTGGGTTATTTTTCTCTCTAGTAAAGATGAAACTTATGATGAGTTCCTTGTCTTTGCTAAAAGAGTTCAAAACCTAAGTGGACATAAAATAATGCACATTAGATCAGATCATGGCAAGGAATTCGAAAATTATAAATTTGATGACCTAAGCAGAGATAATGGCCTAGATCATAATTTTTCTGCCCCTAGAACACCACAACAAAATGGTGTTGTAGAAAGGAAAAATAGAACTTTGGAGGAAATGTCTAGAACCATGTTAATTGCTAGTGAACTTCCAAGGAACTTTTGGGCTGAAGCTGTTAATACTGCTTGTCACATAATTAATCGTGCCATGATGAGACCTATCATTAATAAAACTCCTTATGAACTTTACTTTGGAAAGAAACCAAACATCACCTATTTAGAACATTTGGATGCAAATGTTATGTGCATAATAATGGAAAAGATAATCTTGGAAAATTTGATGCAAGGAGTGATGAAGCAACATTTTTAGGATACTCCTCACATAGTAAAGCTTATAGAGTATATAACAGGAGAACTATGTGTGTTGAAGAAAGTATTCATGTAATCTTTGATGAATCTGACAAAAATAATCCAAGCATACAGGTTGATGACTATGAGATAGGGTTAGCGCAACCTAGTCAAGGAACACAGATTCACAAGAAGAAGAAGAAGTGAAAGAGGAAAGGAACGAGGAATTCGAAAATAATGAGATCAAGATATTCCTGTTCCTCAAGGAGGAGAAGATACTCCTGTTCCTCTAAATGAGGAACTGAGTCCACCGAGGCTAACAGAGGAACAACTGAGCAGAGTTCCTCATCCACTCAAGGAACTCATGAGGAACAACATGTTCCTATAAGAGAGTTTCAACCAAAACCTTGGAGATTACAAAAGTCACATCCTGTGGAACTCATAATCAGGACATATCCAAAGGTACGCAAACTAGATCTCAGTTAAGGAACTTTTGTGCATTTCATGCGTTCCTATCAATGATGGAACCAAGAAATCATGAAGAAGCCTTAACTGACTCTGATTGGATTATTGCAATGCAAGCTGAATTAAATGAGTTTGAAAGAAACAAGGTATGGCATCTAGTTCCTTCATCTAAACAAAAAGTAATTGGCTTAAAATGGGTGTTTAGAAACAAACTAGATGAATATGGAACCATTGTAAGAAACAAAGCTAGACTTGTAGTAAAAGGTTATAACCAACAAGAAGGAATTGATTATGAAGAAACCTTTGCTCCTGTAGCTAGATTAGAAGCCATTAGAATCTTAATTGCATTTGCTGCTTACATGGGATTTAAATTATATCAAATGGATGTTAAGTGTGCATTTTTAAATGGCTATCTAAACGAAGATGTATATGTTGAACAACCCCCTGGTTTCGAAAATAACAATCTCCCAAATCATGTCTACAAGCTTGATAAAGCTCTTTATGGGTTAAAACAAGCACCTAGATCATGGTATGAGAGATTATCTAAGTTCCTTTTAGAAAATAACTTTAAAAGAGGAAAGGTTGATAAAACCTTGTTCCTAAAATCTAAAGGAACTGATATTTTGCTTGTTCAAATATATGTTGATGACATCATATTCGGAGCTACTAATGAAACATTGTGCAAAGAATTCTCAAATCTCATGAGCAATGAATTTGAAATGAGTATGATGGGAGAGTTAAATTTCTTTCTTGGACTACAAATCAAACAAACTGAAAAAGGTATAATTGTTCACCAACAAAAATACATAAAGGAACTATTAAAGAAATATGGCCTCGAAAATTCAAAGATAAATCACACTCCTATGGGAACTTCAACTAGATTAGATGAAGACTCCATAGGAACAAGTGTTGATCAAACAAAATTAGAGGAATGATTGGTTCACTTTTATATCTAACTGCTAGTCGTCCAGACATAGCTTTCAGTGTTGGTTTGTGTGCTAGATTTCAAGCAAATCCAAAGGAGTCTCACCTCACTGCTGTGAAGAGAATTCTTAGATACCTTAAAGGAACAGATGATCTTGGACTCTACTATCCAAGAAGTGATACATTCGAACTAAAAGGATATGCAGATGCAGATTATGCTGGAGATCTTGTTAATAGGAAAAGCACCTCAGGTATGGCACAATTCCTTGGTCATAGTTTAGTTTCTTGGAGTACCAAGAAACAAAACACAGTTGCTTTATCCACTGCTGAAGCAGAATATGTAGCTGCTGCTGCATGTTGCTCTCAAATGCTTTGGATAAAACAACAACTTAGTGACTATGGAATAAACTTTGAATGTGTTCCTATTTATTGTGACAATACAAGTGCTATAAGTATATCTAAAGATCCAGTGCATCATTCTAGAGTAAAGCATATACATATTAGACATCACTTTTTAAGAGAAAATGTCGAAAAAGGTTTGATCAAACTTGAGTTTTGTCAAACTGATTATCAGATTGCTGATATCCTAACTAAGCCTTTGCAAAGAGATAGATATGAGAAATTAAGGCTTGAGTTAGGCTTAATAAAAATTAAGTGATTGTTCCTATGTCAATTCCCCCATGTTTGAATCAATTTGAGTGACTTTGTGTGCTAAAAATAATTGTGTTTAATTGCCTAAGACCATTGCAAATTGGAATGTTGCAAAACATAACCATGAAGTCAAAGAAACTAAACAACTCACAAATGTCACATAATACTCCCCTTACTGTTCCTAAGGTCAAGAAACATGCATAGTATGAAGGATATTGATATGTAGCATTAGTTGTTCCTATAGCACAAGTTCCTTAGCATTTATTTTCTTTCAAAAATTAAAATTCATAAAAATCCGAAAAATCCGATAAAATCCAAAAAAATTAAGGGGAACCAGTTTAATTAAAATCTTGGTTCTTTTTATCTTTTCGTTTTCTTTCTTTTATTTTTATTTTTTTTATTTATTTTGCTTTATTTCTTTCCCGCGTGTCATAATTACTATTACATGCAAAACTTCCTTCTACAATTCATCTAAGGAAACCGTGTTCCTCTCAAACGCTTCATCTTCACCAAATCCGAAACCTCATCACACCCTTTGATACTCCATAAAAACCTCCAAACCTTCATAAATCATGGCAAAAACTTCAAGAAACTCACCTTTTCCAACACCAAAAACAACCGACACTTCAAAAATGGAAATTTCTTCATCTCCAACTAAAACCCTTGAAACCGACATAATTCAAGAAAACCCCATAGAGGAACAGCAATTAGAATCTCCTAGAAGGAGCATGAGAAGAAAAAAATTGATTGGGGAAGATGATGAAGAAGAAACCCCGGAACAATCTCAGGGGGAAGAAGAAGAAACTGCACCTGTTCCTTCCAAAGGAACTGTTTCTTCGTCTTCCAAGAAAAGGGTCGAACGAAGTGAATCTAGGTATGTCTTGGGCTTTTGCGTCGATTTAGAATGGGCAAATAAAATTGAATTTCTAGAATTAACCCATTCTAAAGGAACAAGGCATGGAATTCTTGTTTGAATTCGCCTTTAATAATGCTCTTGTTCCTCTAGCTATGGACGAGTTTTGTGCAAATTTTGTTAATACTAATGGAACTTGCACAACTGAAGTTAGAGGCAAGAAAATAAGGTTTAATCAAGCAACTTTAAGCAAAGTATGGGAAGTTCCTTGCAAAGGAACTGATTTGTATTTTAAAAGGAAAGGAACTGTTTCCTTTCCGAATTTTCCTCAAGACAAAATCTTAGAATATTTTGGAGGAACAGCTGGCCAAAACAAATTAACCATAACCTACTCTCTCCCCTTCACAAAGTACTTGTTTAACTTGGTTTGGAGAGCACTCATTCCTCGAACTGAAAAGAGGAATGAAGTGGGTCTCTTGGATATGTGTTACATGTTTTGCTTGACCACCAATACAAATCAATTCCCTTCCCTCTTCATTCAACATTTAACTCACTGTATTGAGAACCATTGTGTATTGGTACGGTGCCTATAACTTCTTTACTTCATCACTTTGAAGTAAGACTTCGGGTTGGACCACCATAGGATCAAACAAGGGAACATCTTGAATGAGAAGACCCTAAATGGACTTGGCTTGTCTGTCCAAGAAGGTGTTCTCATTCAAGGAAAATGGTTCCAGTTCCTCAGGAAAAAGAAAACTGCCTCAACTATTAGAAGAGGAAATGATGTAATTTTGGATAATCTGTTCCTGTTCCTAACCAGAGGAACAAAACCTAAGAGGCGCAAACACATTGCCACTAAGCCTAAACCCTCTGTTCCTTTGAGAGTGAGAAAGAGCACTCGTCGAAAAATTGCTCCTGTTCCTGTTCCTTCCAATGAGGACTCTCCTTTAGTCCTTTCGGATAATGAGGAACAGGTACCCTCACTCTCAAGGAACCACTACCTCCACCATCTCCCAAACTCTCTGTTCCTTCACAAAAATACCCTCCATTTCACCTTCGTCCTTCTCTGTTCCTTCAGTTTTGAGCAGTTGAAGGATGAAATAAAAGGACCAAATCCTTTTGCTTCCACCTCCACAACTCTTCCACCCACACCACCATTTCTTCCTCCATTTATCACCCTTCACCTTCTGTTTCCATTCCTGGAACAGATGAGCCTTCCACTCAAACCTCCCCAGTTCCTTCACAACATCCCCCATCTGCCTCTAGTTCCAAGGTAAGGAACAGGAAAATCCGGATGACACTAACTGGGTTAATGAAGTCTGCCTTCCTGCACAACATATGATAAAATTTTACAATCATCTTCATTGGACTTTGGATGCCAAAACTGATACTATGATAAGTCTTATGAAGAAATTGAGTGATACGTGGTTGCGCAGCAAAAGAAGATGGACTATGGCTCGTACTTGGAGGAGCTGAAGGAACAGGTTGAACTACATCATGGGGTGGTGATGAAAAAGTTGGAGGATGTGGTTGAAGAAGAAGTTGTAGAGGAACACCATTCCCCTTCCCTTTCTTAGTTTCTTTTATTGTTGTTTTTTGTTCCTGTTTCTTTCATCAAGGAACACAACTTTTGTTTCTTCTTTTTCTTTTCTTTCTTTGTTTTGTTATGGAACAAGTGCTATATAACAATGACTTTTGCTATATTGTCTATGTTTCTAAATGCTTTGCATAATTTCTTCCTTGGAATGGCTAGTATTATGTGATTGATGTTTGAGCAAGTTTACTCTTTGATTTTCTAACTTAACCACTAATGGTGCTTGCATATTGGTCTTAAGGTGTTAAATCAATTCATCAATTCATGAGAGTCTATTCTTTTTGAGGATGACAAAGGGGGAAAAGGATTTAAGGAACAAACTGTACTTTAAATATGAAAGTTGAAAAAATTAAAAAAAATTAAAAAATTAAGGTAAATGAAAAATCAAAAATAGGTTAAGGTAAATGAAAAATCAAAAACTTCAGTTACTCATATAATTGTGTTTTATTTTTCATTTTCTTCTTTATGTTTTTATTTTCATTCACTTATATTATTTGTTATTTTCCTTAGTTTGTACCTTTGTTGTCATCATCAAAAAGGGGGAAATTGTTGAACCCTAGTTTTGATAATGACAAAGAAACAAAGGAACAAACTAAGTAGTGAACTAATGAATTATTTAAGTGTATGGTGTCTAAGGTATCAATGCAAGGAACTGGAGAATACAAGTCAATGAAGAAGTCAAGAGAGGATTTCAAAGGCTAAGTAAAGAAGTTTCTATGTTGATACTGGAGCAAGCATTGGATCAAGAATAATAGAAGCTAGGCGTTTTATTTTCTAGTTCCAATGTAAAGGAACAAAGAAAGAATGGTAAGGAACTGTGGCAGAATATTTGAGAATGAAGCGTTTGTTCCTCTGTAAGGAACAAACTCAGTGGCACTTAGTAAATATGTTAAAGGAACTGAACTAATATAAGGAACTAGACTTAGGCGTGTACTTAGTGTAACGTTAAAAGATAATGGAGTAAGTCATGCCTAGATTATAGGAAATTAGTTATTTCTAATTTCAAATGATAAAATCAGTTTTAAAAAGAAAATCTGTTTTGGAAAAGATATTATTTTTCGGAAAATAAGAAAATAAATATCCGGTTGTTAGAAAGATTTTATTTCAAAGATATTATTTTCTTAAAGATTAGAAATTCAGATTTAAAGATAAAAAGAGTTTATAAAAACTGATTTTCGGATAATGTTGAAGGAACTCCTATTATTTAGGAGTAATGGCTGCATTTTATCCACGTTCATTTATAGTTCATGGGATCATGGGACATGATGTAAAAGTGTTCCTTAGGGGAAGGAACATCATGGGTAAATGGATTAAAACGTGTACTCTAACATTAATCCCACGTTCTTCATGATTACACTATAAATATAGAAGTCTAGATAAGTTCCAAATGTGTCTGACTAAGTAATTAAGTGAGTTTAACTTATTAAGTGTCAGTGCCTTCATTCTCTCATAATAGCCATTTGTTCTTTGCCTTCTTACTCTAATTCCACTAAGCTTATTTCGATCAATTGTATTTTGGTTTTTGGGGTAAGGGAACTTTGAGTGAAGTTCTGTAAGAGAAAGGCTTTGAGTGAAGCTTGTATGTGTGAGAAAACTTCGAGTGAAGTTGAGAGGAACTGCTGTTAAGGGAACAGTGGTTCAGGAACTTGAGTTTAGGAACTCAAGGTAGGGCTCGAGTTAGAATTAGGTTGTAACAGAGTTGTTTGGCCTAATTAGTGAAAGTGTTGAGTTTAAAATCCCTAGTGGTCGAGGTTGTTTCTTCTTGTTGGGCCCAAGAAGTTTTTCCTCGTAAAAATCCCTTGTGTTCCTTTAGCTTGTTTATTCGTTTAAGTTTTAATTTCCGCAAAAAGTTACGTTTATTTCTACACCTACAATTCACCCCCCCTCTTGTAGTGTTCCTAGGGAAATAACAAAAATACTAGTACAATGTACATTTCAGGCACCAAGTAAAAACGCTCGAAAATAATATGTATAAGTAAATATTTTTAAAAATTAAAAATTTTAATTACTAACGTAATACAAATACACACGCACCACACTACCACATTTTACTCTTGGCACAGACACGAGCACTACATTGTCCGTTTCATATAATAACGCAGATACGAATATTATACGTCCAACAATAATGCCATACATATAACACACATTATAAACACATTAAACAATATCAATTAAAATAATGTAGGTGTAAAAATATATATATATTTGTAATTACCGAAAATATATTGGAAATAAAATATAATTTAACACTCAGATAATAATAATTAACGCGCGAAAATTTCAGAGAAATTTTGGGGTGTTACAGGCTAAATGGCACCTCTTTTTTGAAAAAGAAGGGCAGTTCTGGTCGGTTAACAGAGGAAACCAACCGTCTTGGCGCCCAAATGGTAACTTCTTTTTTTAAGGGGCAAATGTTGTAGCCTCAAAATCAACGGCTATGCAGGTGACACGTGGCCTCATCGCAACCTTACAAGTGGCACGTACCTGTACTGGCAAAGTACATGGGTCAAGAGTTTGGATGGGCTAAAGTACACTTTTTTGAGGAAAAAGGTGTACTAACAACCTTTCTTGTGGCCCAAACTTGTACTTAGGCCCGGTAAAGGTGAAGCCTATTTCTGCAAAAGAGTGAGGTGTACTGATCAATCAGCACCTGCCACGTGTCGCAGCATTATTGCTTAGCCAATTAGGTGCTTCCAAATTAGGGTGACATCAGGGTACAACAGTCATCTCAAACAGTATAAATAGTCCTTGAAATCAGGGGAAAGGTACATTTTTCAGAGGATAATACTGTTATTCTGCCGTAAATTCTCTCTCTCTCTACTTTCTCTCTCTAAAAGTTCCTTCATATCCCTGATACCTGACTTAATCTTCGGAGGGGGAAATACCACCCAAACCTCCAGGGTGGGTCCCTTTTTGCAGGTTTCAAGGCAGAGCTCGGGTCCGGGATTGGAGTTTAGGCGTTGTTGCACAAGTCTCCAAATTGAGAACCTATTATTGGGGATTGTAGTATTGGTTTATTAGTTTTGCACTACGTAACACTTTCTATTTGCCATCATCAAAAAGGGGGAATATTGTTGTATTTTATGTTTTGATGATACCAAATACTTATGTAAAAATATTATTTTTGGAATAAATAAAGTACCAAACATATTGTCATATTTATTTTATGTATGTTGGAGGGAAAACATTTTATAAATCTAAGTTAATATATTAATTTTCTTCACTTTGAATTATGAGGTATATTTAATGTTTAATCAACTTAGAATCTTTTATTAAAGATTTTGAGGTATTAGATATTGTTGTTGGTGTTAAAGTGCAGTTAAAACATGCGTGGGAAATATCAGTCCTCAAGGATTTGGTTGGATGAAGTGACGCGCAAAAGGAGGAACGATTTCCTATAAGTACTCCAACCTCCATAACTAATGGGCCAAGAATAAAGGCAACTACCGGCTAGATTTTCGCTTCACTAACGGATAGTGGGGGCTGCCATGACCGTTGTTACACGCGTGGAATTATGCGCAACCAATTTAGGACCACAACTCACACGATCTTACAAGCACACATGAAGGTGATCATGGAGTAGTAATATTAAGGAAGAAAATAGTCGACTTCAACAACTATAAAAGAAAGAAGAATTGACGAAGAAAAACAAGACTTTCTCGCTCTAAAAGTTGATTATTACTTAGAAAGTTTTCTGTATTTTTCTTCTTCACTATTCCTTGTAATATTCTAAGTGTTTGGGTGAGAGAAAATTCAGAGAATATCCTTAACATAAAAGGAGAAAAAGAACGAGAGAAAATTGAAGACTTGTAGAGAAGTTAAAGTGAGTATCATCAGTTCAGGCGAAACTGCGTAACTGGGAATAAGTTCCTAGAGGAACAGAGAAGGTCCTTGTTAGGTTGTAAAGAAAGATTATTTTGACCTAAATCATTAAAGAAAGTTGAGATTAAAATCCCTTAGGGTTAAGGTTTGTCTTCCTATTGGGCCTAGGAAGTTATACTTGTAAAAATTCGTGTGTCTTTTCTCTTAAGTATTAAAGCTATTTCTATTCCGCATTATAAATTTGAAAATTTCCCCTCAACTACAATTCACCCCCCCCCCCTCTTGTAGTTGGCATAGTGTTCATACTAGAACAACAATTGGTATCAAAGCCCAGTACCTCCAAAATCAGTTAACCCTGAGGAGCTAGTACCTGGCAACATGAACACTACCGGTGAAAAACATGATGAAGGATATTCTAGTCAACGCCCTCCCATGTTCAATGGCAAGCACTATCCATACTGAAAAAATCGTGTAGATATTTTTATAAAAGCAGAAAACTATCAAGTATGGAGAGTAATTGAGATTGGTGACTTCGAAGTTACGAAGAAGAATGATAAAGGGGAGCTGATCCCGAAACCCCTAGAAGAATTTGATAAAGAATACTTCGACAAAATGGAGATGAACAACTTAGCTAAAAAGCTACTACACTGCAGCCTTGGTCCTCATGAACATAACAAAATCATGGGGTGCAAGACTGCAAGGCAGATGTGAGAAATACTTCAAATTACGCATGAGGTGAAAAGATTAAAGATCGACATGCTCATGCACAAGTATGAATTATTTCAAATGAAACAAAAAGAGCCTGTTCAAGAAACGTTAAATCGTTTCTCGAACATCATAAATGAACTTCAATCTCTTGGAAAAATCATTACTCCAGAGGAACAAGTTCGGAAAGTTCTAAGGAGCCTTCACCAAGATTAGAAGTGGATGACTAAAGTAACACCTTTGTTCGAAACCAAAGATTTCACTACATTCAATGTAGAACAATTGGCAGGTCCCTTGATATCATTAATTGCATCGAGGAACTCATGAAGCTAATACGATAAGACCAAAGACTCTGGCTCTCAAAATAGATGATCAAGAAGAGTCAGAGGCAGATGAAGAAGAAGAAGCTGCTATGATACTGCGAAGATTCGAGAAGTACTTTTATAAGATCTATAAAAGGAAGGTCACAAGGAAACCTACCAAATTAAACTGTCATAAATGTGGAAATTCGGATCACTTTATCAAAGAGTTTCCTCAATGGGATACCGAGAGGGGGAAAGGAAAATTCAAATAAAGAAGCAAGGATCAGCGAAAACCTTTGTCAAATATAAAAAACACGAGAGTCATGGTTTTAGCATTAGGAGAATCTAATTCTGAAGAGGAACAGGAACAGACAGAAGAACAAACTGCCACTAGTAGAAAAACGTTGATTTACGTCACATAAATTGTGTCGCACAACAGGTAAAACGATGCAAAAGTATCATTTGCATCGAATGGGTTTTCAACGCGACACAAATCATGGTTCATGTATGACAGAGTTGAGGTGCATTCGACGCAAATACTTAAAACAAATGGGTGAGAGAATACTGTGCATCGGATGCTTTGCTATGTGCGACGCACATAACTAACACAATTTGCGTCAAATCCCTTGCTCTATGCGAAACAAATCGTTGTTTAAGAGATTTGCGTCGGACCATTTGGGCCCATCCGACGCAGATGATTGGCCTACTTCTCCCTTAATTTAGTCGTGCCAAATTCCCTCTCTAAACCCAAAAACTCCCATCACTTTCACTCTTTAACCTAAAACTCCCTCTCTAAACCTAAAACTCCCATCACTTTCACTCTCTAATGCAGCTCCGTCCTTCTTCGATCTCCTTTCTCCCTCCTAAATTCTTCAGTCTTTCCTCATTCGTCGGCTTCCTCGCCGCATCCTTCGTCTGCTACCTCGCCGCATTCTTCATCTGCTGCCTCGCCGCATTCTTCATCTGCGACTTTGCTGCATTTTCCCTTCAGTTCATCGGCACTCTTTTTTTCTCTCCTCGTCGCGCTGGTTGTTGTGGTTCGTGCTGCCGCGATTGTTGCTGTTTGTTGTTCTATTGTCTGTTAAAACCATCGAGAAGCCACGATGTTTTCAGATATCTTGTCATCGACGAAAATTTTTCAGATCTCCTTGTCATTGAAAAGCAAGAACGCTTCGCTCATTCTCAGGTTTTTAGGATTTTTAGTTGTTGTATTACATTAGCTGTTGAGAGATTCGTTTTTTAGGATTTCTAGAGTATTTTTTTTGGATTAACTAATTGTTGCTTCAATTATTCTTTGTATGTCTACATTTTTTCACATCTGCACGCTTCTTTTCTAAATTTCTTTGTTGTTTTTTATTCTTCATTTTATACATTTTTTTTTGAATTTTGTGTTGTGTTCACATTGTTGATTGTGTGGATATTTATCTTGATCAACATATTATTTTTTCTTTGTTTTTGATTCTTAATTTCTTTGTTGTTTTTTATTCTTCACTTCAGATCGAGCATGTTCAATATATTATTATTTTTGCTTAATTAGTTCCTTACTATCATTTTTTTAATCTTATTTTCGCCTTTTATATATAGAAATTTTTATAATTAATGATGTTGGTGTGGGTTATCTTGTTGTATCTGTTTTAGTTTACGCTTCTTTTCTCAATTTATGTTTTGTTGCATCAATTTTTGTTTAGTATCTGTTTGTTGCATTTGTTTTAGTGGTTCAGTTCAACGAAAATTACTTTTTTTGTAAAAAAATTGCAAAATTACATCGTATATTGAGCCACATCCGACGCAAATTGATGTTTTTTTTTTTTTTTGAAAAAAAATCAATTTGCGTCGGATGTGGCCCCATATCCGACGCAAATCTTCTTTATTTGGTAAAAAAAATAGGGTTGTGGGTGACATGTGTGTCGGACTACACAACACATCCGACGTAAATGGGTTATGATTTGCGTCGGATCCCCATCCGACCCAGATCATCTATCCGTAATTTGCGTCGAGACATGTGCCGTCGTACCTATGTCCAACGCAAAGAGGGGTCCCAGGTCCGACGCAAATCGTCCTTTCTCTACTAGTGTGATCAGTTATGTCTCATGGCCAAAACTGACGATGAAGGAGAGTCATCTAACACTAAGGTATGTCCTAACAATATAGAAGAAGAGCTTACAGAACTTAACAAAAGCCAACTTGTCAAAATTACTTCTCGAAAGTTTAGATGATTTTAAGGCTATGTGTGTCAAAAAGGATCAACTAGAGAATGCCCTAGAAGTCACTAAGAAACATTCAAATTGGCTTTATTCTTTAAAAACCGATACTGAAAAACAATTCTTGGGCCTTTTTGATAAAAACCAATGTATACAAGAAGCTTTCAAAAAGGTTAAAAATGAGAAATATTTTTTTAACATGGAACTGGCAGAGTTGTGACTCCTTGTTCCCGAAGGATCAGTTCCTTCAACTAGTACCAGAACTGATTATGAAAATGCTTTGAGTGAAAATATGGTATTAGAAAGGAAACAGGGTTTCTCTAGGAACAGATTGTCTAATTCTGTAAGTTGGATACAAAAGTATCAAAACAAAGGAAGGGATGGATTAGGCTTTAATCACAAGAAGAAAAAAAAAAAAGAAAAAATATATTGATTTTATGTTCATACTGTGGGAACAGTGGATACATTGTTTCTGACTATTCTGCCAGGGAGGAACATATAGAGAAAAATACATACCTAGTATAACAGGTATGGAAAGCAAAGGATGATTTGAGTCCATAAATAAGAATGAGTTCCTACCATTAACTAGTTTCTTTGGGTACAAGCTGAAGTGAGGGGGAACAACCTGTGGTTCCTCGATAGCGAGTGTTCCAAGCATATGACTGATCAATCCAAGTTTCTCTCACTTTCAGCATACCATGCAGAAACAGTGACCTTCGGAGACAACCTTACTGGTAATATTGTAGTTGTTGGTAAGATTGGTAAGTCTCTATCACACTCCATAAATAACCTATTCTTGGTCGAGGGATTAAAGCATAGTCTACTCAATATATTCTCAGTTTT
This sequence comes from Beta vulgaris subsp. vulgaris, assembly GCF_026745355.1. Lineage (NCBI taxonomy): Eukaryota > Viridiplantae > Streptophyta > Magnoliopsida > Caryophyllales > Amaranthaceae > Beta > Beta vulgaris. The sequence continues at coordinate 33,565,203 of NC_079208.1, forward strand.
GTGATAAAGGAAACGGTTTTTTCACCAAATACCCTTGACAAAAAACTTTATTCACCAAATACCCCTAACTTTTAAAAAAAATTCACCAGATACCCGAAAAGTTGACGGACGTTAGTCTCCATTAGTGTTTATTTACAAGTTTACAGCCTAATTAACCCTAACTCAACCTAATTAACCCTAACAAATCCTAACCCTAACTAACCCTAACCCTTTCTCTCCCTTAACCCAGTCCCCACCCCCACGCCCCCCAGCCCCACAAGCCCCAGCCCACCATCAATCCCGGCACCACAAGCACCACCAACCCCTACCCTTTCCCGGCAGCCTCCCTCCCCTCGCCTCTCTTACGCCTCCCCTCCCCCTTCTTCTCATGCGCCTCCCCTTCCCCGTCCCTCGCGCCTCCCTTCCCTCTCCCTCACTCTCGCCGGCCCACCAACAGTAGCCACCTCCCCTCGCGCACCTCCTCCCTGTGCCTTCTCCTCCTCTTCGCGTTTGATAGGTTGACTTAGGGCTTCGCGTCCCTCCACCTCCCTGTCCCTCGTGCACCTCCAAACACCCAAAAAATCAATACCCAGCTTCTTGTCTGCGGCGGGGGAGAGGTAGCGACCGATAGATGGGGTGGGAGCCTCGGGATTCGAAGGGGTTGGGGGAGGGGGGGATTCTGGCTGGGGATGGTGGGGAGGGGGACGGGCGGCTGCAAGCGAGGGAGGGGGACAAGCGGCTGGGACTAAGGGAGGGGGAGGGGCTGGTAGCTGGTGGGACTGAGGTTGTTGGGGGGTGGTGGGTTAGGGGAGAGAGGAGGGGTTTGGGTTAGTTAGGTTTTTAGGATTTTTAGGTTTATTAGAGCTTTTAGGGTTAATTAGGGTTAATTAACACTAATTACTAACGGAGTTAACCGATATTAGTCATTAAGGGCATTATTTGTTACAAATTTGGGGTGTTTCGTGAATATTTTTAAAATTTAGGGGTATCTGGTGAATTTTGAAAAAAGTTGGGGTATTTGGTGAATAAATTTTTTCGTCAGGGGTAGTTGGTGAAATAATCGTAAAGGAAATATAGTGAAGTTTACTAATGAGTCATGTGTTGTTAGCAATAAAAGTACAGGAACCAAGATACTTGGAGGGACAAGGAAAGGAAATACCTATATGATTGATCTCAACGTTGTTCCTAGGAACAATCTCACATGTTTAAGCGTGATTGAGGAAGACCCCCTATTATGGCACAAGCGTTGTGGTCATGCCAGCTTGGCCCTACTAAACAAACTCAATGGAAAAGAACTTAGTAGTTGGATTACCAATGACTAAGTTCTAAAACCACGGTGTTTGTGATCCTTGTGCAATAGGAAAGCAAGTGAGATCCTTATTCAAATCAAAGAAAATGGTAAGCACACAAAGTCCATTGGAACTCATTCACATAGACTTATGTGGCCTTGTACGCATTCAAAGTCGATCAGGTAAGAGATATGTTTTGGTGATTGTAATAGATGATTATCAAGATATACATGGGTTATCTTTCTTCATAGCAAAAACGAAACGTTTAATGAATTTTTAACGTTTGCTAAAAGGATTCAACGAACTAGTGGTTACAAATTAAAACATCTAAGCTCTAACCATGGAAAGGAGTTTGAAAACGAAGGAGGGCCAAGAACCTCGTAAGACTCATTTACAACCCTCACCATTGATCGCCTAACTTGTGACTTGCATTTAGCTCCCCAATTAAGATCGCATAAGACCGCGCCCGTAGAAGAATGATTTAGGGCATTTATTTTTGCTGGAAATAGGAGCTCAAAAGCGAAAAAGCTTTTATATCGGCATAATTATCCACTTCTCAACCCATCTGAGCCTTTCTATCCTATTTTTGCTTAACCCTCATAATAAGTCATGGTCAAACTTTCCCCGAAGTGGAGTACATGTCTAGTGTGTGTTGAGTTGAGCTGTTTTGATACTAAGTCATTGGTTGAAAGTAAGTTAATTTGCGTGTATAATTGCAAAATTTGTAGAAAATTGCGGAAAAAAAGGAAAAGAAATGAAAGAAAGAAAGCTCTTATTGTTTCATTTGGATTTCTATTGAGAAGAAAAGAAAGAGATAGCAAATTGCTGAGAAAAATGCAAAATATGTTCAAAAAAGTGAATAAATGTTCAAAAAGTGAAAATCAAAGCGAGAATCAAAGTTATGTGTGAGATTTCGGTTTGAGTTGGTGTTAGGACTATCTTGGGGGAGTTTTTACCCCTAGTTTGTACTCCGCTTTACTGTTTTTGCACCACATTCATGAATTGTCATCCACACCTTTAACCTAGCCCCGTTACAACCTTAATAAATTCCTTTTTGACTTCTAGATTGGACTTGGTCGATTTAGTAGTAGCGGGCGAGATTTTGTGCAAGTCATGATGAGGGTCATCAAAATGCGGTAGAGGAGAACTATTATGGTTAAGCATCCCTAGGGAGGAGTAATACTAGGGACTTGGAAGTGAAGAAGAGTGAGAAATCACTCTTAGAAAGCCTATTTTCCAAGGAGACTCGGTTGATTGGTGGATTGAATCACTTAAGTCACTCTTGTGCTTCCTAATCATCTTCCTTCTTGTGTTTGGTTGGTCTCCTAAATCTTATTTCATTAAATCATTGTTGCTCATAGTGACATTTTGCTAGATTTTCGGTCAATTATGAACTCATTTAGCTTGCATGTCATGTTTGTAGCTTTGCTTATAGTTAGTTTGTTGTATGGTTTTTCTTTTTACTCTGTTTCACCTCTTCTCTTTCTTCTTTCTCATTCTTGATTTACTCTGTTTGGTTTAATCCTCTTTATTCCCTTTTTTTCCCTCTTTCTTCCTTATTTCTCTCTCTATTTCTTTCATTAAATCATTGTTGATCATAGTGACATTTTGCTAGATTTTCTATCAATTTTGACTGGATCTCTAGTACATTTGCTTTCACTGTGTTTTCCGTGCTTTAATTGCAGGTGTCACCTTTTCCAAGGTCGAGAGTTGGGAGATACGGCATAAGGAATGAGTTGGAGAAGCCGAACGGGGATTAATGTGCGCTCGCACCACTTTCTAGGCGCCCGCACAGTTTGGTGCTCCCGCACGCCTAAGTGGTGCACCCGCACCATTAAAAAAATTTATGCTCAGATGTCAGCAGGCATGGTGCGACCGCACCAACCATGAGGTGCACCCGCACCCCTCACAACAGTGCGCCCGCACCCCTCACAACGGTGCGCCCGCATCGTTTAACGCTTGATACTAGTTTTGAGGCAAAAGGAATGGTGCGCCCGCACCTGATTTTGGTGCTCCTGCACCATTAGGTGAGCCCGATTCACGTGGTTCCTAAAAAAGGAGGCATGACTATTGTTAAGAATGAGAAAGGATAAACTATTTCCACTAGATTTGTTATCAAGTGGAGGGTTTGTATTGATTATAGGAAATTAAACAAATCCGCCCACAAGGACCATTCCCTCTCCCCTTCATTGACCAAATGTGAGAGGCTTTCTCGTCATTCACACTTTTGCTTTCTCGATGGTTATTTTGAATTCTTTCAAATCCCTATTCATCCGAATGACCAAGAGAAAACCAACTTTACTTGTCCGTATGGGACGTTCGCATAACGAAGGTTGCCCTTTGGTTTGTGTAATGCCCCATCTACTTTTCAAAGGTGTATGACAACAATCTTGTCTAACATGCTAGAGGATTCTATTGAGGTGTTCATGGACGATTTTAGTGTGTGTGATTCGTCTTTTAACACATGTCTGGTTAATCTTGAATGTGTATTGAAAAGGTGTCAGGAGACGAACCTTGTCCTGAATTTGGAGAAGTGTCACTTTATGGTCGAAGAAGGCATTGTTCTTGGGTATAAAGTGTCAAAGGAGGGCATTGAATTGGATCCGGCAAAGGTTTTAGTTATTGAGAAGCTTTCGCCACCGAACTCGTTGACGAGAGTTCGTGCTTTTCTTGGACATGCGGGTTTTTAGTTGCGTTTCATCAAGGATTTTTCTCAAATATCCCAACTACTGACGAATCTATTTCAAAAGGATGTATATTTTAGTTTGATGAGTCTTATATATATTAAAGCTTTTGAAACTTTGAAAAAGTCCCTCACTTCTAACCCCATTGTGCAAGCTTCGGATTGGAGCTTGCCTTCTGAACTGATGTGTGATGCTAGGGATTTTGCAACGGGCATTGTTCTTGGACAATGAAAGGAAGGAAGGCTACATGTGATATCCTATGCAAGTAGGACCTTGGATGATGCTCAACGAAATTATGCAACTACGGAGAAGGAGATGTTGATCATAATCTTCGCATTTGACAAATTCCAATCTTACTTGACCTGCAATAAGGCTATTGTGTATACGGATCATTCTGCGGTCCTTTATTTGATGAGTAAGAAAGATGCAAAGCCTCGATTCATTAGGTGGGTGCTGCTTTTTCAGAGTTTGATTTTGAGATGAAGGAGAAAAAGGAGATGAAAAATGTGGTAGGTGATTATCTTTCCCGCCTCCCTCTTGATTAAAAGGTCTTGGATCCTGACGAGACCCCTATTGAAGAAGATTTTAGAGAAGAAGCATTACTCGCCATTGCAGTTTATTGGGAAGGCAAAAATAATCAAACCAATTAAAGAGAGGGAGAAATCGCCCCCAACTACTCCGCTAGTGGCCTATGGTATAGTCTCGCCTCCGGCAATTCACACGAGCTGGGTCTAATACTTTATGCCGTTAATGAGCATCTCGAGAAATTGAATATCTTCACACATTTGGATTCGCACATTAATTGAATTTGCTAACTAATCATATTTTTTATGTTTGCTAATTCAAATTGGGTGTATTTGTAATTGTGACCATAGTGGCATTGGGGATTGAAGAAAAGGGTAGAGAATTGGGGATGTCTATGTGTGGAGTATGAAAGGAAGGAAAAAATAAATTAAAATACGATGTGGTGAGCCTTCAACTGCACTTGAAAAATAATTTCAGGTCATAAAAAACAGAATTTTAGAAAATTAAGAAATAGAAAGAAAAGAAAACAAAGCAGACAGGTTTTCCTATCAACACATTCCTTATCTTTCAACAACTCTTTTAACAAGTTAATGTGTTAACCTTGGGAAACCGGTTATAGTAAATCTACGGTTTCAAAAGCTATGAAACTGGTCAAAGAATCCAACATGTTTCCTATAAATGGTCCCATTGAGCTTTTTTGTAGTCTAGGTTAGGGGAATTCACCAATTATTTCAATCATGACAATAATTAGGCAAAACAAGGGGGTAGTCTAAAGAGAATGAATTAAAGGGGCCATTTAACAAATCCCTAATTACTCTTTCAAGCTAAAGCCGATTACTCAAATTGGAGATCATGTCCTATTGTAATGTAACAAACCCCCAACTCAAGTGCATGAATGACAAGATTACTAATTATATCCCCTAACTAAAACCCCTATTTTCATGCATGTTTAGTTAAGTGAACAAATAGGGAGTCAACTCTTCAATTTCATCTTTAAATTCCTCATCAAAGTGTCTAATAATTAATTTTTACGGTTTTTTCACCATATACCCCTGACAAATTTTTTTTTGCATCGTATACCCTTTCGACTTTCCAAATTCATCATATACCCCTCACATTCCGAAAAATACATCAACTTACCCTTTTGACTAACGGTGTTAGACTTCCGTTAGTCATTAATCCATAAATCCCAATTTTATCCTAATTAACTATCCTAAACCTAACCCTAACACTAACACTAACCCTAAACTTAACTAACCAAAAACCTAACCCTAAAAGCCCACCAGCCCAACCCACCACCACTACCCATGCCTAGGCCCACCACCCTTGACCACCACCTGACCCACCACCCCCACCCTAACCTGAATTTCGCACCCCACCCACCCCACCGGATTTTCCCCCACCACGCATCCCCCCTCCCCCTTTTTCGCCATCCCCGACCACGCAACCCCCTCCCCCTTTTCCGCCATCTCCGACCACGCAACCCCCCTCCCCCTTTTCCGCCGTCCCCGACCACGCAGCCCCCCTCCCCATTTCCGCCATCCCCGACCACGCAGCCCCCTCCCCCTTTTTCGCCATCTCCGACCACGCAGCCCCCCTCCCCTTTTCCGCCATCTCCGACCACGCAGCCCCCTCCCCCTTTTCCGCCATCCCCGACCACGCAGCCCCCCTCCCCCTTTTCCGCCATCTCCGACCACGCAGCCCCCCTCCCCCTTTTCCGCCATCCCGACCACGCAGCCCCCCTCCCACCTTTCCGCCATCATCGACCACGCAGCCCCCCCCCCCTTTCCGCTATCCCTGACCACGCAGCACTCCCCTCCCCTTTTCTCGCAACTCCCCCTCCCCTGTGGCTGCACGAGTTTGCGCGAGTTTTGCTACCGGATTTTGCGGTTACTGTGCGAGTTTAACTTGCGGCTGCCGGATTTTGCAGTGCTGTGCAAGTTTAACATGCGGCTGCCGGATTTTTTGCGAGTTTGTGCTGCGTGTACGGTGTTGCGGGTGGCGGAAGAGGAGGGGGTGCGGCGATGCAGGTGGCGGAAGGGTTTCGAGGGTGGTGGGGTGGTGGGGAGGGCGACTGCAGTGGTGGGGTAGGGTGGGGGTGGGTGTGGGGTTGGGGTGGGGGTGGATGGGGGTGATGTGGTAGTGGGGTAAGGGGTGGAGGGGGTGATGTGGCACTGGGATAAGGGTTGGGGGTGATGTGGCAGTGGGGGTAAGAGGTAGGGTGATGTGGCAGTGGGGGGTAAGGGGTAGGGTGATGTGGCAGTGGGGGGTGATGTGGCACTGGGTTAGTTAAAGTGTATTAGATTAGGGTTAGGATCAAGATTTAATTTAGGTTAGTTAATTAGGGTTAGAGGGGATTAGGGATTAATGACTAATGGAAGTCTAACACCGTTAGTCAAAAGGGTAAGTTGATGTATTTTTCGAAATGTGAGGGGTATATGATGAATTTGGAAAGTCGAAAGGGTATACGGTGCAAAAAAAAAATTGTCAGGGGTATATGGTGAAAAAACCGTAATTTTTAATGGAGGCCAACCAAACAAACCAACAATAAAGCTACTATTGTTCATTTAATTTCATTTTATAAAATAACCCCAAATAGGACCTAAATGCTCATGATATCATATTAATGTCTTCATCCCCTCCCAAGCAAAATAACTACTCGAAAGTCATATAACAAATTTTAAATGAAATAAACAGCAACTAAAAATATGAAATCAAACACTAATCTAGGATGAACAAGTAAATAGAGTGAATGACACAAAAATAAGTAAATAAAGCAACAAAATATGAGCGGGAGTAAGAAATTGTCATTTAAGTTGCATGGGGCCTCCAAATCTTCAAATTTCCATCTTAGATTCTTCAAATTCCAAGATTTTCAACAAGTTTACCTCACTTCTCTCTCTAGAAGATGAGAGTTTCTCTCTCTAAAAACCCTAAGTAAAACCTCTAATTAGCTTATGGAGGCTAGCCCTCCAACCCCCAACCCCCTCCCTCAAAAGTTAAGGGTTTGTCCTTTTCCAAAATTTAAACATTACATCATTAAACAGGTCAAAAAACTAGAAGATAGTTTTTACAGCGGGTTCCCCATACAATATCAAGAAGGCAGAAGATTTTCTGGACCTCTGCAGTGGGCGCTCCGTTCTACCGTTCTCGCAGACGCGCCTGGCTTCGAAGAGCCATATCTCTTTCATTTTTCAACGTTGGGATTGTGACCACTCGTTGGAAAGCATTTGAGCCAAACTTTCATTTTCAACTTGAATTACTAAAAATATTTTGTTAGATGAAAGTTATGACACTTTGAATATGACCCTTGTGCACAAACTCTTCCAAAAGCTATGATTTTGCCAAAATTACTCCAGTTTATGCTTGGTGTGTGGTATGGAGGCCTCTAAGGTTGATCCTACATTATCAAACACAAATAAGCATTACTAAAGCCTATATAAACAGCCAAAACAACTAATATTCTCAAATAATCTACAAAAAAAACTCAATCGCTCTAAATTAAGGAAAATAAGCTAGAAAATGATATAAAAAAATAGGAAAATTGACTCTAAACATGATGAAAATAGGGTATTTAAGTGATATAATCACTTATCAATTACATATTTTCAGCTTAAATATTTCAATATAAACTATAATATTAAAATAAAAATTTACATTGTACATAGTGTTTCTATATAAATGAAAAAAATCACTGCGTTGATTTGCATAGTTCTTCTATATCAATGACAAAAATCTTTCAATTAATCACCTGAATTAATTTGATCATGCATTATGGATTTCAAATTTATATGAGTTTATATGAGATATATTTGAGCACTAAAAGCTTAGTTAAAGTTATTACTTTATCCTAATCTATGTATCTGATTTTATTTTAGTGTCATTTCTAGGAAATAAAACTATATGGGAAAAATTGACATGAATAATCCCAACTTACACCGACCTTTTCAAAATAATTTTAACTTTGAATTATTCTAAAATAATCTCAACTTCATGAGGTAACTTCTCATAATAATACGAACTGTCAATTTTCAATATATTATAGAACTAAAATAGATGTAGGCAAGAAAAAAGGATAGTTTGACTTATTTTAAAAATGTTCCAACTATATATTATAAATAAGTTAGTTCTAAGTCAAAATCATGTAATGCACGGATTTTGACCCAATTTTTAAATAAGCTAACTGTTTTTAAAATTAGCCATAATTATTCACAATTGTTGAGTGACTCTTGATGTGACAGTCTAGATTTTCCAGACCAACTTACAAAGGATTAAGCACAACGAAAAAAGACTCTAGTCGAGATAACCCGGACTATTACCATCAGACTCACCGAACTAAATCGGAGAGTGTGGAACTCAATTCTCAATCTATTCAAATTAATTAACTATTACAACAAGGCCCTGATTCTCAAACTCTATTCTCATAAATTTCTATAGAAATCCGCCAAATTTCCATTGGAAATTGGACAAACTCTACAGTGAGTAATAATATGAACCTGTTACAATTTCAATTTATAAAATCCTTAGCTTCCAAATCCCAACAATCTCAACGCTTTCACGGAGCAACAACCAACAAAGAATCAGGAGCACTAGCTAGCGACTCTTAAATGGAGAAATAGATTATGGAAAATAAATGATTAACTATTACAAGTGGAGCGTCCTCGTGTCGAAAACAAATACAATACTACACCAACTCATATCAGCTTCAACTTGCAAAAGTTTACTTTCGGCTTCAACCTAAAATATTTAGGAAAACTACCACCTACCAAGTGACAGGCCACAGAAATGACAAAACAACATATACACATCAGCAAAGCTGAGTACTAAACCCGTAAATAAGATTAACACATACTTTGGTGGGTTTTACTTGAAAACGACTCTCACGTAATCAACATAAGATCAACAATCACATAGCAACAATATTCTTATTGAACATACATTTCACATTTCCAATTCCACGTTTCATAATACAGCATTAATCACATAGTAACAAACACAATAAGGTGACTCCCAACAATGACATGTTTCATATATTCTCATTTAATCAACCTTTCAACTTACCACGATTCCATAGTAGGAATTTGAGGTCACCAACTTTGATATAAACAATATTCTTCATTTCCTTTAGTTGATTTCTTAACGGAAATCAAAACTTAAGCTTTTTTTACTCTACCAATCACTTTCTTGTATTTTATAAACAACCTCTTATCACGTAATAAATATCACTAGGTTTCTCAATTAGAATTAACTAACGAGAGTTACTAAGCCAATTCGACACATTACATGCTTTTGCATATACATAGTTCATACTAATTTTCCTTTTCATATTCATCAATCTATATTGATCTCGTCAATAATATAAGTTATCAAGTCCCAACAACAATCAAAATATATAGGTCTCTCTCTTAGAATTAAATAAGGAGAGTTAGCTTACACATCAGACCCCAAGTCATTAATCGAAGGTTGATTAATGAAAACAATTAGTTTTGATTCATACTATACCATTAGTGGAATTCCAAGTAATAGATTTAACAATAAACTCAACTATTGTCCATGTATATAATCATATAGAACAAGTTTATCTCATTACTAATTAGAAAACCATTCCATTATATAAGTGGGACTTCTTTAAAGTAATTCACAACTTATATTGATTTACGTAATTAAACACACACTAAAGTACTTTAGTGATTCACTAGTCACATAAGCCGAATTTATTATATTATTCCATTTATGTTATCGAACTAAAATACTTTATAAAACACATCTTCGCAATCTAATCTATAGCTAGGTAAACTAACTCCAATAGTCTCCAAATAAATAATAGTAATTAGTTACATATCTCCGACTTCTTGTGAGATTACTAACTAAATTGATGCACTTAAATAGTATACTGAATATATTCTTCTATATAGGTTCCTATGAGGTAGTCAAACTATCCACCCCTTTTCGAAACTAATATTCATGAATGCACATTACTATAGACTTTCATCTAATCACTCATCTTCTTAAAGTCATAACCGACAAGAAAATTTTTCTAGTCATTATAATCACTAGTAGAATAAATGCTTAATGATACGGTCATTAAATGGCCTATTGCGGCAGTTTTGGCCGTGCAACAATTAAGGGCGCAGTAATAGGTAATTAATATATTGCTGCGATTTTTAACCGCAACAATATTTTAACATGTTGCTGCGATTTCTAGCGAAAATCGCAATAATAAATACAGTATATTGATGCGGTTTTAAGGCAAACCGCAACAATATACTCTATTTTATAATAAATAATAAGCATATTGCTACGGTTTTTACCAAAAACCGCAGCAGTAGGTACAGGTTAAAAAAAAATTTGCATTTTGCCATTAAATTCGAAAGATGAAAAATTCAGCAAAATAGCAAAAAATCAGGAACTTCCAACAAAATCTAAATACAAAACATAAAAAAGGAAAAAAAATGAAAAAAAAAAGAACTCTACACTGCTCGGGAATTCAACATTTAACATTGCATCAGAAAAACAATTATGAATTCAACACTTAACATTGATCGAGTGAAAACTTTTCCAAAAATAAAACAGAAGATTTACATGGAATTCAGGGGGCACACAGAATTTTTTTAATTAGGAGATTTACACAGAAGTACAAACTAATAAAGAAAATCAAATAATAAAGAAAAAAGTCAAAAGAACAAAACAAATCTTGAAACTTGGGGAGCGAAATAAACAGATGAACGACAACGGCGAACGACGGGCCGCGAGAGTGGTGTGAACGTCGTCGTTGGTGAGACAAACGACATTGGTGAGAGGTGAGAACAACTTAATGCGGACGAACGACTTGGTAAACGACGAAAATAAGTTGCGAACGACTTGGGTTGAAGAAGACGACTTGGTACAGCGATTTGTTGTTCGGTGATGATGCCGACGAGGTGAGAGGTGAACGACGACAAGTTGTGAATTCCTTCGAACACATTTCTCTCTCCTTCGAAGCCCTGACTCTCCTTCGAAGCCATTTGTTTCTCTGGTTTTGGGTTTGATGTGTCTATTTTATATAGAATTTTACCCCAATTCCCCATGAATTATTGGTATTAATTGCGCTCTTCGGAGCCCTTTTAGTACTAATGTGTGTCTTGTAGTGTGTTTGTGTTTTCAGACTGATTATTGTAGGAACAAGCATATTTTGGTGCATTTCTTACCCTTTGGAACCACTGCAAGAGACGGGAAGTCATGACACGTTGAGAGCCTAAAAACCTGGTAACCGCCCGACCGGTCGACATCTGCCCCGGCTGGTCGGCCAAGTTTCACTTAGTCAAAAATCAGAGGCTGAAGTAATCCGAGAGAATTGCTCCCGCGCCCGACCGGGCGAAATCTGCCCGGGCCGGTCGGGCGAACTTTACTTAGCGCATTTTCAGAAAAGTTAAGCTGCCAGGCCATCTTTACATGCGGCCCGACCGGGCGAAATCCGCCTGGGCAGTCGGGCGAGGCGAATGAAGAAATGCTGAAAAGCGCCCAGCCAGGCGCGACGAAGGAAAAAAGAGCACCTGACAACCGCCCGACCGGGCGAATTCCGCCCGACCGATCGGGCGAGACGATCTTTGAGCGTTTTAAGCGCGTGTTGCGCCACTTTTACGAGACATATAAATACTATTTTCTTAGAATTAGAAATTACTCCTTTTTACTAGAGAATACATTTTATAACTTTTTAGAGAGCTTTTGAGTTACTCCATTGTTAAACATTGATTACTACGCTTTGATTCCTTCAAGTAAAGACTAAGTTTTCTTAATCTCTTCTTTCCTTCATTATTATCATGTCTTTTAATTTGTTATTATTGTTTTGTTATTTCAATTAGTGTGAGTAGTCATTAATCTAGGGTTAAGTTAAACCCTAGAATGATTTAATACATGAATTCTCCATTAATCCCATGTTATGTGACAATTGTTCTTGTTTGATTGGATGTTTTATGTCATTATCATACTAGGATAGATGATTTTATTTGACTCCAATATCTTTGTTTCAATGGGAATTGAATCTAGATGGTTTTGTTGATTCAATCAATGGTATGAATATCTTTATGGGAATAGTTAGATAGGATTGCTAGGAATTTAATTGTAATGCTATGCTTAATGTCTCTTTCTTGCATGATTCCACGGGAGTAGGTTTGATTGCTTAATTAGAGTAGCCATTGGTACTCGGGAGAGGTCTTTGGTAGTTATAGGGTGCATTACTCCTCTTGAACCGTTGATTATGTTTATTTGGGATGGAAATTATTCATGTATTGGTCATGCTAGTGGTGATGCTTAATTCTAGATGTTTTAATTAATTGATTATACCTTGTGTTTCTAGTAATTGTCATAGTTTACTTAGTCTTAGTTCAACACCTTTCATCATGTTTGTCACTTGTTTAGTTAGATTGAGTCAAGATACTAGTGTTTGATACTGTTTGTCCCTGTGGATTCGACCTGACTTGCCCTGCTACATAGTTAGGAGTTAGTTAGGAATTACTTTTGATAGGTGCGCGACACGCCTACCAAATTTTGGCGCCGTTGCCGGGGACTAACGGTATTAGATTAGTTTATCTTTGATTTTATTTAGCTAAACTGTCTTTGTTCGATCATTGTCACTCTATTTGCTGTTTGATCTCTTTTCTTTCAGTCTTTTTGTTGCATGCGCACTCGTAGCAAGGGTTCACAAGATCTGATTACTCTTGATCGCGAGATCGAGGTACAGCAAGGAGATTAGGAGGTCGAAGAAGAAAACAACAACAAGAACCAACAATGGGAGAAGCACCACCAAAGTCTCTACGGGAATATGCTATGCCCGATGAGACCACCACCACCATAACTAGACCGATAACCGCTGCCAATCATTTCGAGCTCAAGCCACAATTCATCCAATTTATCTCACAGGACTCATATGCGGGAACACCCAAAGAGAGCCCTACTGATCATTTGGCTAACTTTTTTAGAAAAGTGCAATACTTTGAAATTAACGAATGTTTCTGATGATTTAATTCGGTATTGTGCTTTTCCTTTTTCTCTCAGGGACGAAGCAAAGGAATGGTTTAAGAAGAAGAAGTGAGGAAGATTGCCACATGGCCAGAACTGAAGAAGGCTTTTCTTTACAAGTTCTTCCCTCCTATGAGAACTTCCAAGTTCAGAAACGAGATATCTGGCTTTCAACAACATGAATTGGAGTCTCTCTATGAAGCATGGCAGAGATACAAGGCTTTGCAAAGGCAGTGTCCACACCACGGCATTCCTGAGTGGTTGCTGATTCAGACATTCTACAATGGTCTGAAGCATGAAGTTCGAAGTTCTATTGATGCCGCATCTGGCGGTACTTTCATGGCAAAAATCCAGAAGCCGCGAAGACATTGTTGGATGATATGGCTGCCAACAATTACCTGAATGACTGGAGTATATCTCGTGGAGCCCCTAAAAAGGGAGGTAAGTATGAGGTTGATGCTATTGCTACTTTAACTAACACTGTGCAAGTTTTGGCAGCTAAAGTTGATCAGTTGAGTAGCGGACCAGTACGCCTATTTGTGAGATTTGTGAAGTGCAAGGTCACTCCTTTACTGAGTGTCAATATATAATATGGGAGCGGGAACTGAGCATGTCAATGCCCTCCTTAACACAAACACAAGGCCACAAAAAACCCATACTCAAACACATTTAACCCAGGTTGGAAGCATCACCCAAATTTCTCCTACAAAAATAACCAACCTCAACCTCCACACACAACTACTCCCAGCCACCTGGTTTCCAACAAAGACCACCATTTAACCCTTCATCATCCTCTCGACCCAACCTTGAGACTATCATGGAGAATTTAGCTTCCTCTCAGGCTAAGCAAGTTGAATACCAAGCCAAGCAGAATGAATTTTCAACAACTCTCTCCAACAAATCACTGCTCATAATAAATTGATGGAGAGTCAGATGACCCAACTAGCCCAACAAATAAGCCACCTCTCTAAACCTTCAGGCCAACTTCCTGGGCAAACTGAACCAAATCCTAAGGGATATCAATGCCATTTCATTGAGGAGCGGTAAAGAATTCAAGAGCCTACAAGGAGGGTAACTGAGCAAAAACAGCAAAAGAGGTTATAGAGTTGAGTGAGGAAGTTCAAGAGAAGACGGGTTTGGAAGATGAAGCTAAGAAGCCTGAGAAGGAGGAACCCACTGTCATTCCTATTAAACCATACAAGCCACCTGTTCCGTTCCCTCAAAGATTGGCACAGGCAAAACTTGAAAAGAAATATGGGAAGTTCCTTGACATCCTGAAGAAGCTACACATCAACATACCTTTCTTGGATGCCATATCTGAGATGCCTTCTTACGCTAAGTTTTTGAAAGACATGCTCTCTAACAAACGAAAAATTGAAGAAAATGTCACTGTTTCACTAACTGCTGAGTGTAGTGCTATTTTGCAGAATACCTTCCAGAAAAGCTAGGAGATCCGGGCAGCTATTCCATTCCGGTCAAGCTTGGAGATATTGCTATCAAGAACTTTGTGTGATCTTGGGGCTAGTGTTAGTCTCATGCCGTTATCTATCTGCAAGCAACTCAACATGGGCGAACTAAAACCCACACGCATCTCTCTACAACTAGCTGACAGGACAGTGAAGTTTCCACTTGGTATTCTTGAAGATGTTCCTCTTCGAGTGGGTAAATTATTTATTCCCTGTGATTTTGTCGTCATGGAGATGAAGGAAGATGCACAAGTTCCCATATATTCTTGGAGACCTTTTTGGCCACTGCTGGAGCCATTATTGACATGAAGAAGGGTAAAATCACTTTTGAAGTAGGTGATGAAAAGATGGAGTACACACTCACAAACTCCATGACTTCTCCTTCTATGGGAGAAACTGTTTATAGAGTGGATGCTCTTGATGAGGTGATAGAAGCGAGGCTTTCAATCTGCAACTGGATGATTCGCTACAAACGGTCTTGATGGGTAGTGCTGATGAGGAAGATTGGGAGACTAAGGAATACAAGAGACTTCTAGAGGAGACACGAGCCACTGAATCGAAGAGCCTCTCCAGGAATTGCTGCATTCTGAGGACACTAAGGAGAGTACTACGCCTCCTAAGGTAGAACTGAAACCTCTCCCTCTACTTTGAAATATGTGTTCATGGGTCCCAATGATACATACCCTATTATTGTTAATGCTGAGCTTGATGACATTCAAATTGAAAAATTGCTCGTTATTTTAAGGAAATATAAGAATGTCATTGGGTACACCATTGATGATATTAAGGGTATTAATCCCTCATTTTGCATGCACAAAATCATTCTTGAGGAGGAACATGCTTCTTTCATAGAATCTCAACGAAGACTTAATCCAAATATGATGGAAGTAGTCAAGAAAGAGGTTCTTAAATTGCTTGATGCAGGTATAATCTACCCTATCTCAGATAGTAAGTGGGTTAGCCCTGTTCAAGTAGTCCCTAAGAAAGGAGGTATGACCGTTGTCAAGAATGATAAGGGTGAGCAAGTTCCCACTAGAATGTGACAGGGTGGCGCATGTGTATTGATTATAGACGATTGAATAAGGCCACCCGCAAGGATCATTTTCCCCTCCCTTTCATTGATCATATGTTAGAAAGACTGGCAAAACATTCCTTTTTCTGTTGGTTGGATGGATACTCTGGTTTTTTCCAAATTCCTATTCATCCAAGTGACCAGGAAAAGACTACTTCACATGTCCTTATGGCACCTTTGCATATCGAAGGATGCCATTTGGACTGTGTAATGCTCCTGCCACTTTTCAGCGTTGCATGATGGCAATTTTTTCCAGTCTTATTGAGAACTCTATGGAAGTATTTATGGATGACTTCTCCGTCTATGGAACATCTTTTGACGTTTGCTTGCTAATTTACAAAAGGTGCTCCATAGATGCAAAGAAGTTAATTTGATTCTCAACTGGGAAAAATGTCATTTTATGGTGCAACAAGGAGTCGTTCTGGGTCATATTGTTTCTCATCGGGGCATTGAAGTCGACAAAGCAAAAATAGAGGTCATTGAGCGTTTACCACCTCCTAACTCTGTCAAAGGAGTAAGGAGTTTTCTTGGTCATGCGGGATTCTACCGCCGCTTCATAAAAGATTTTTCCAAAAATTGCTCGACCTCTAACTGAGCTTTTAGGCAAAGATGTCCCTTTGTGTTTACTGATGCTTGTACTGAGGCTTTTCACAGGTTAAAAGCGGCTCTTATTTCTGCTCCTATAATTCAATCGCCTGACTGGAATCTCCCTTTCGAGATTATGTGCGATGCTAGTGACTACGCAGTGGGAGCAGTATTGGGTCAGAGGGAGGATGGTAAACTGCATGCCATCTACTATACAAGCAAGACTCTTACTCCGGCCCAGATGAACTATGCCACAACTGAGAAGGAACTGTTAGCAGTGGTATATGCGATGGAGAAATTTCGGTCCTATCTGGTGGGGTCGAAGGTGATAATTCACACTGATCATGCGGCTCTTAAATATTTGATGAGCAAGAAGGATGCTAAGCCCCGTTTGATTCGGTGGATTTTGTTGTTACAAGAGTTTGACTTGGAGATTCGAGACAAGAAGGGTGTGAGAATGTTGTTGCAGATCACCTTTCTCGAATTGTTATGGATGCTGAGGGTGATGAGGCTCTACCAATTGATGATACTTTTCCTGATGAGCAGCTTCTAGCTTTAGCCACTGCAGAGATCCCATGGTATGCTGATATAGCCAACTATTTGGCTAGTGACACTATTCCTCATGGATATTCATCTCAACAAAAAAAGAAATTCTTTAAGGATGTGAGGAGGTATTTTTGGGATGAGCCCTTCCTTTACAAGTCTTGCGCAGATGGGGTGATTAGAAGGTGTATTCCTGGAAATGAGGTATCCTCTATTATATCTCATTGTCATGATTTACCTTGTGGAGGCCATGCTAGTACTAATAAAACTGCAGCGAAAATTCTTCAATGTGGTTTTTATTGGCCTACTTTGTTCAAGGATGTTCATCATTATGTGCATTCTTGTGATCGCTGTCAAAGAACGGGAAATCTTTCCCGTCGGAATGAGATGCCTCTTAACGCTATTCTTGAAGTGGAGATATTTGATGTGTGGGGTGTAGATTTCATGGGTCCGTTCCCTTCTTCTTATGGGAACAAGTATATTCTGGTTGCTGTGGACTATGTCTCCAAATGGGTGGAGGCTCTTGCTTCTCCAACTAATGATGCTCGTGTGGTTAGTAGATTTTTCAAGAAAACTATTTTTCCTCGTTTTGGCATTCCACGGGTTTTGATTAGTGATGGAGGTAAGCATTAGCTGGAGAATAAATTTGAAGCTATGCTTAAGAAGTATGGGGTGCATCATAGAGTGGGACTTTCATATCATCCCCAAACTAGTGGACAAGTGGAGGTTTCCAACCGTGAGATCAAAACTATCCTAGAGAAGACGGTTGCCAGAACGCGAAAAGATTGGGCTGCTAAACTTGATGATGCATTATGGGCTTATAGGACAGCGTTCAAGACCCCATAGGTACCACCCCTATCGTCTTGTTTATGGGAAAGCATGTCATCTCCTGTTGAGTTAGAGCATCGTGCATTTTGGGCTATTAAGAGCCTCAATTTCGACTCTCAAACGGTGGGTGAGAAGAGACTCCTTCAACTTGCTGAGCTTGATGAGCTTCGTCTGGATGCTTATGAGAGTTCTAGATTGTACAAGGAGAAGACTAAGAGATGGCATGACAAGGGAATTGTGCGCCGAGAGTTCAAGGAAGGGGATTTGGTTCTTCTTTTTAATTCTCGTCTGAAGCTATTTCCTGGTAAACTTCGTTCGCGGTGGTCCGGTCCATTCAAGGTTTGCAAGGTTTTTCCTTATGGTTCAGTGGAGCTTTGGAACCGCAAGGTGACACTTTCAAAGTCAATGGCCACAGATTGAAGCATTACCGAGCTGGAGATCCCATTGCTGAGCAAGTTGACATCATACTCTCCATCCCTTCACCTGAGTGATACAAAAGGAGGTCGAGTTAATGACCTTAAAAATTAGCGCTTATTGGGAGGCAACCCAATTTCCTACTTTTTCATTTTTCTTTTGATTTTATTTTCTTTTATTTTATTTTTTTCTCTTATTTTATTTTTGGAGTGATTTTGGAGTGAAAAATTTGGATATGTGTGGAACACCACTGCAGGAACATAGGAAAACGGACTAAAGCGAAAAAAAATATGTGCACTGGGCACCGCCCGGGTGGTCGGGCGAAATCTGCCCGGGCGGGCGCGCAAGCATCCATAGCTGGGCAATTCAGAAACGTGAAAATGACTAAGGAAGAAATTCTGCCCGGGCGGTCGGGCGATATCCGCCCGGTCGGGCGCGCAAGCACTGATCAAAAGGAAAAAAATCAGAACGAAAAAATCCTAAGTAAAAATTTCCGCCCGGGCGGTCGGGCGAGTCGCAGTTACTCGAGTAAAAACCCCACGATTTTTCTGATTTTCTTCACTCTCTTTCAAACCCTCATCTAACTTCATCTTCTTCTTCTTTTCTTCCTCTCACTTCTTTCTCCCCCACCCTAACCCCAATTCTCTCTTTCCTCACCATCTACACTCTCAAATTTCTTCAAAATTTCTAATCTTTCACTCATCCTCACCAAATTTCCCCATCTTACTTACAAATTTTCCCCTCATCTCTCTCCTCTTCCTTGTTCTTCTCACTCCTCCTTTTTGGGTTTTTCTTGAGTAAAGGTTTTATTTTTATGGAGATTCTTGCTAGATTAACCTTGAAAATTGCGTTTTTACACTCTATGGTGCATTATGAGATGATTTTCTTCAAATTTTTGTGAAATTCTCACTTTCTCCACCATTGCTCTGTTTTTGCAGGTTTTCATCATCTCTAATGGCGGGTCGACGAGGTACACGTGGCTCTCAACCTACTGCAATTGAGGTAGATCCTGACTTTCCTCATGTAATTTTCAAGGATGATGCTCAAAAAGTACGTTTTCAAAAACTTAAGCATCGTATGATTGCCCCTACCCGATTTGTTCATCGTGACCTCTTGCATGTTTTGGGTATTGCTGAAATTACCCGCACATTATTTGTTGGAATGGGAATAGAACAATTCCTCACCTTGTACCATGGCACATATGCGGACCTCACCCTAGAATTTCTAAGTTCCTTAGATATTCGAAAACACGCTCAAAATGACCATGTCCTGTATTTTCGCCTTTCCAATGTGGATAGGAGACTGACCCTTCGCCAATTTGCACAACTATTTGGTATGACCGTTAGGGGGGAAAGGAAGAAACCAGAAACATTTCTGCTAGGCCAACTTTGGGAAGCCCTCACTGGTGTTAGACCACCAAACTGTCAACACCTACAAATAAATCTGTGCATCATCCTAGCATTCGCTTTCTTCTAAAATTCTTGGGGAGTACTATTTTTGGGAGGTGGGAACCCAACACCTCTAGGACTGAGGAACTAAGTGCTCTTGGCACCTATCTATGGCCCTCACCTGTACTGCAGTTTGATCTTGCGTATGCATTTATGCATCATCTGCATAAGATTTCTACGACTTACCCCACTTTTGAGGAGGACGGCAGTGTCCGTTCCTCCGTACCTATTGTCATTGGGGGACTAGTCACCCACATGCTGTCATTTCGGCCATGTTGAGATTCGGGCCAATGCTGTTCCTGGACCTACCTTCTCGACCTTGACCACTTCTCTGCGCAGATACATTGTGCCTAGCGGTAGGCATTATAGGTGGATGATTGCCTCGCAATCTATACTTCTCCCTAACCCGCCTTAGTCCCGCTGCCTATAGAGGATGCGATCAGGGAATGCCGCCCACCACCTATCTCCTCCCTGTTGGAGATGCGGCAACCCACCTGAGACTGGTCCCGTTCCTGAGCCTCCACATGTATACCGTAGGCGAGAGCCGCCCCTCTTCTGCCCTCATCTTCTTCCATACCCTCCTCCTCTACCCAACCCCCTCCCCCTACTGCTGACTTTGAGGGGATGATGAGTGTGCTGCAGCGTATGGAACTGAATATGACTGCCAACACTCAAGCTCTAGAGCGCCTAGAGCGCCGCGTAGACACCATCTACGATGACCAGCGCCTTGCTATGTTCCCTATGTATGATGATTATTGCAGGCTTGGTACGATCGCATAGGCGGGTCCCCACCCCAGTTGGTACACCTGGAACCCCGCCTATGGTGGAGCTGGAGGGAGTGGCGCAGGCACCGGTACTCAGGATCCCGCTGCTGAGGATTCTGATTCTGATTCTATGGCCGACTGAGGGCCGTGTTCCTTTCCTCCTCCTTGTTTCAATGCGGTCATTGCCAAGTTCAGCTTAGGGGAGGATTTTCACTGTACATATGGTATCTTCTATCACTTCTTAGGTAGTTTACAGCTTTTGTAGTTCAGTTTAGCATAGTTTTTCTTCGTGTGTTTGGTGTGTTTTGTGTGTTTTCCTTCTTTTCTTTCTTTTTCTTTCTTTTTCTTTCTTTTTGCTTTGTTTTCACTGTGTATGATATATGAAGCTTGCTGAAAAAAAAAATATGAAAAAAAAAAAGAAGAGAAAATCAAAGTCAAGGTTGAATAGTTGTTTCCCTGTGCCCCATGCTATCATAATGCTGTTTTGACTTTGGATTGTTGATGGACACGAAACAATGATTGATCACCAAGGCATGGCATAACTGTACTTAGATCTATGATAAGAATCAAGATTGTGGCACTCTATATGTCCTGCAAGCATGTTTAGGCTTAACTGTGAGCTTCTGTGCCTTAACGTCATGCTTTTCTTGTGTGTATGCCCACTTCATGAGGGATGCTAGAACTTGTGTTTTCTCTCCATTGATGCATTAGTATACAATGTCTGAACAAAAAGATTATGACTCACGTAGGAATTTGCACCAAAAGACCAAATAACCTTCCCTGCATTCATTTCCCCTAGTTAACCACTCTAAGCTGAGCCTGTTTCTTTTGACAACTACATTATGAGCTCCTCATTTTTCCAAAAATTCTCTTTACCATTGGTAGTGAAGTATTTAGGAATTTTTGGTTGACTAACTTGTGGATTATGAAATTGGTTGTTGGTATGAATGAAAAATTGCAAGAAAGAGAACAAATATGATTGATTACATGTGCAAAAGAAATTCTTCTCTATCCTCATTAGCTAGTAGCTAAAGTAGAGAACTCCTAAAAACAAGACAAGTAAGGTTTCCAAGAGCAATTATGAAAAATCAAATTGAAAAAAAAAAAAAATTCTAAGAGAGAGATCTCATTTGAATTATGTCATATTGGAAGTCATTACTTGGGTTATGTGAAAAGATAAAGGAGATGAGATGAAAGAAAAATGGGTTATAGTTGTGTTGCAATTTATATGTCGTGTGGGATGTTTCGTTCAAAAGTTGTAGTAATACTTCACTACCTTAAGCACCACATTCCCAAATATTTGCCACACCTACCACCTTAAGCCCCATTACAACCTTAATTGAGTCATATGATTTGTTTGCATGTATAACTACCTGATGTGGAGAGATGATACAAGCCTATGGACTAACTTGGTGAAGTGGAGCAATTGAGCGCCATATATCACCCTTCAAACACACGAGTATGAGTAGGGAGGGTACTGGGGATGGAAAGAAGCAGTCATTTTAACTGCTTGGAGAGTGCTTTACAAATGAGTTGTGAGTCCCCTTGTGAGATCCTTCTCATTGATTTGCAGCGCATATTTAGTGGCCTCTCTTGATTCTTATCCTTGATTGGTACTTTTTGTCAAACTTTATCGATTATGATTTGTGGTGTGTTTGGATTCGATCTATTGTCATTTCAAGAATTTTATGATGAGATGAAACTACTATTGATGCCTTGAACTCTTGATTTTCAGACAAGTTTTGCTTAGGGGCAAGCAAAAGTCTAGCTTGGGGGAGTTTGATGTGTCTATTTTATATAGAATTTTACCCCAATTCCCCATGAATTATTGGTATTAATTGCGCTCTTCGGAGTCCTTTTTAGTACTAATGTGTGTCTTGTAGTGTGTTTGTGTTTTCAGACTGATTATTGTAGGAACAAGCATATTTTGGTGCATTTCTTACCCTTTGGAACCACTGCAAGAAACGGGAAGTCATGACAAGTTGAGAGCCCAAAAACCTGGTAACCGCCCGACCGGTCGACATCTGCCCCGGCTGGTCGGGCGAGTTTCACTTAGACAAAAATCAGCTGAAGTAATCCAGAGAATTGCTCCCGCGCCGACCGGGCGAAATTGCCCGGGCCGGTCGGGCGAACTTACTTAGCACTTTTCAGAAAAGTTAAGCTGCCAGGCATCTTTACATGTGGGCCCGACCGGGGAAATCCGCCCGGGAGGTCGGGCGAGGCGAATGAAGAACTGCTGAAAAGCGCCCGGCCAGGCGTGACGAAGGAAAAAAGAGCACCTGACAACCGCCCGACAGGGCGAATTCCGCCCGACCGGTCGGGCGAGACGATCTTTGAGCGTTTTAAGCGCGTGTTGCGCCACTTTTACGAGACATATAAGTACTATTTTCTTAGAATTAGAAATTACGCCTTTTTACTAGAGAATACATTTTATAACTTTTTAGAGAGCTTTTGAGTTTACTCCATTGTTAAACATTGATTACTACGCTTTGATTCCTTCAAGTAAAGACTAAGTTTTCTTAATCTCTTCTTTCCTTCATTATTATCATGTCTTTAATTTGTTCATTATTTGTTTTGTTATTTCAATTATGTGTGAGTAGTCTATTAATCTAGGGTTAAGTTAAACCCTAGAATGATTTAATACATGAATTCCTCCATTAATCCCATGTTTATGTGATTAATTGTTCTTGTTTGATTGGATTGTTCTTATTCTCATTATCATACTAGGGATAGATGATTTTGATTTGACTCCATATATCTTGTTTTCAATGGGAATTGAATCTAGATGGTTTTGTTGATTCAATCAATGGTATGAATATCTTCTATGGGAATAGTTAGATAGGATTGCTAGGAATTTAATTGTAATGCTATGCTTAATGTCTCTTTCTTGCATGATTACGGGAGTAGGTTTGATTGCTTGGTTAGAGTAGCCATTGGTACTCGGGATAGGTCTTTGGTAGTTATAGGGTGCATTACTCCTCTTGAACCGTTGATTATGTTTATTTGGGATGGAAGTTATTCATGTATTGGTCATGCTAGTGGTGATGCTTAATTCTAGATGTTTTAATTAATTGATATACCTTGTGTGTTTCTAGTAATTGTCATAGTTAAACATTAGTCTTAGTTCAACATCCTTTCCATCATCGTTTGTCACTTGTTTAGTTAGATTGAGTCAAGATACCTAGTGTTTGATACTGTTTGTCCCTGTGGATTCGACCCTGACTTGCCCTGCTACATAGTTAGGAGGTTAGTTAGGAATTTACTTTTGATAGGTGTGCGACACGCCTACCAGGGTTGTTGAATTTTTATGTTCGAATATTGCGCTACATATTCGCAATGTTGCACCGGAGGAAGGAGTTTGAGTGAGGGAGGAAGGAGTTTGAGAGAGGGAGGAAGGAAGATGAGAGTGAGACAGAGAGGATGAGGAGGCGTGAGGAACAGGTTTGAGAGAGACGGCGCAGATAATATCTTTCTCTCGCCTTAAAATAACCCTAGCTGGGTTCTTTTATTAATTTAAGAGTATATTTTTGCGGATCTCCTAGAAACCGCAGCAATAGGTTTAAATAGTATTATAAAAAAATAATATTTTAATCTATTGTTGTGGTTTCGGCCTGAAAGCGCAGCAATAGATCTGGTCAAATAGTCAACCAAATTTGAATTTTATTCTGTTGAGACCTATTGCTGCGGTTTTGGCTGGAAATCGCAGCAATAGGTCTATTTTACCGGCCTTTTCTTTTCACGTGATTTATTGCTACGTGTGGGTAAAACCGCATCAATAAGCTATTATTCTATTAGTGAATTAAAACATTAACATTAGATTACCAAGTTTAATACCTTCACGAATAACAATTCATAGTTAGAATTTACTCCATTCCAGTTATTTAGATCACTTTCAAACACCAATACAAAGTACTTAAACCATAAACCAATTATACTTCAACTTGGACTTTCACTTACGTACTAACCATGCACCTCGACCTTCACGCAACTAAATCATTAGCACTTCGTCAATTACTGTTTGTCTCACAACCAAGGAGTATATTATAACTACAAATAGCTATATATTAATACACAACTTGACTGGAAATTCTTATCATGAATCCACATAGCAAGTTTCACTTAATTATAATTGATTAACACCAAGAACTATAAACGAGATATCTTTAAACTAATTAGCAACTTATGTAAAACATGATAATTTAGACTCCACATATTAACTTGTGTTAATGAATATAAACCACTAATCCACATTTTCAGTAGCAATCTATTTAGAAAATATTCGATATACACATAACCTCCAATCTATTTCCAAATAGTGTAACATTAATCTGGTTCTGGTAATTGTACTTATCACTCACTACATTGAGTTCATATAGTACTAACAAATCCTTTGATAAAGGAGTGATAACTATTTAGAAGTTGCGAACAAGATTATTATTTCATATTATATATCAATTGTATTCTAAAAAGAAATTCACGGTATAATCACAAAGATTAATTATTTACATTCCGCAACTATTCATGTTTTCTTAGTTACCTCGATAAACCAATTCACTAATCAATTACTTAGTAATTGAGTAATAATTATACCTCAATGACTTCCATCAACAGAGCAACTCTAACCACACTAAACTAACAACTCCATTAAACCAAGTTCAGAGCTTAGAATTAGAGTAGCCTTCCCAAATACAACTAAAACCAACTAAGATTGTTAATTAACATTGAGTTTATTCTAATTTGGTTTCTCAACCGACCATTGACAAGAATTTGATATCATATAATCTATTTTAGGACTTTAAATAACTACTTAGTCTAACTACATCATGTGAGTTTCTAAAACCAATCATTTAACACCTTCATATACTCCTCCAACATACCACCACGAGTTTGAGATTCGATACACAAGCAAACAATTTCTCAAGAATCATGGAGCATTTCACGGCAAGTAACACAATCCACAATCAAACTGATAATTTGATTCCAAAACTAGAAATCATAAAAATCAGAATAGAGAAAATACCAAGGGTTAGTACCGACAATGACAGCACAACCATCTCAAGGTGCCAAGACCAAAGCCACGGCGGCAGATGAGGCGACACACGCAGTACGACAGCAGCAACAACCAACATCAACAACGACACAAGAACATGGGAGAGAAAACAAGGGCAGGGGAGGAGACGTCGGTGGTGACCGCAACACCACCAGCAGCACCAACGACACAAGAACAAGGAGAAAAACGAGGGCGGGGGAGGAGACGTTGGTGACCAGCAGCACCAACGAACGGAGAGAGGAAGAGGCGAAGCAGCGACGAAACAACAGTGGCAACATGGTGGCTTGCGAGCAGCACCACACGCACAACAACAAAGAAAAAAAAAGGAAATGAAGGAGCACAGGCGGCAAAGGAAAGATCCAACGAGATTGGAACATCGGTGAGCTGAGAGAAAGAGGGGTGCGAGAGAAGCATGGGGTCGGGTTTTGGGGCATCAGGTTTTTCATGGGGTTGGGGTTTTTAGTGTCCTTGCACTACAAGAAAAATTGCATATAAAGGCAAGGTAGATTTGCCTCTAAAATCAAAGATGTACCCTCTAATTGCCTTTTGAAGCAAATTAGTGGTTGCCTCTAATAGTTCCGACGCTAATTAATGGTTGCCTCTAAAAGTCCCTTTTTGAGGCAATATAACTGGTTGCCTCAAAAAGACTCGACATTTAGAGGAAACCATATATGTTCTTGCCTCAAAATATAATTAGAGGCAATAATATATATTCTTGCATCAAAATATAATTAGAGGCAATATAAAACATTGCTTCTAAAAACTACATATATTTAAGGGCAACCATATAATTTTGTCTCGCAATATAATTAGAGGTAATATAACCAATTGCTTCTAAAAACCACATATATTTAGGGGCAATTATATGATTTTGCCTCGAGATATAATTAGAGGTAATATAAAAATGTTTCTGAAAATTAATATATTTAAGGACAACCGCATAATTTTAATTCAAAATATAATTAGAGGTAATATCTTGTTTTTCAAATAGTAATATTTGGAAGCAATTTGAGACCTATCATGAATGCTGTTTGGATGCACCGAAAACAATCTAGCGTATTATTTTGTATATTTCCAAGCACGATCACCTATAGAAGTAGCCTTGATAAAATTGTAAAATTAAACCAATAAATTTCATGGAAATCGAAGTTCTACTATTTCGAAGAAATATTACTAAATAAAAGCAAATAATAATGTAGTGCAATATCGACCAGATAAAACATCCTATGTCGTGCAACTACCTACAAGCCCAAAACTTAGGAAAATTATCAAAGTCAAAATTAGTCTTCATCATCAAGAGAACAAAATAGAACAATAGTAGAGTAGATAGCATAGAACAGCAACAACGGTAACACCTCAGAGTCAATCAAAGTCATACTATTTTTCGTTGATTTGCATTTCACCACACTCTTTATCCACATCCACATCGTCCTCCTCCTCATCATCATCAACATCATCATAATCATCATCCTGACATTTTAGAATTAGAATGTACTATTAATAATACATGAAATATTTATATAAATTAAAAATATAATTATTTTATAATGAGTATAAATAACAGATTACCTCATCTACATCAAATGTAGACATATCATAACCCGAGATTTTCATAAAACTTCTCATGTACCCTTTTGTATATAACTTCCATTTGCTTTTTTAGGCCTTTGACCTTTCTATTTAGTATTTTATTTTTCACAGTAGCTTCATTTGCCTCTTTTTTAGCCTCATTTGCTTCATTCTTGGCCTCATTAGCTTCTTTCCGTAATTTTTCGCCTTCACTAAATGATCCATATAGTGATGTAATAGAGGGACTTACTCCCTTGCCACGATCACGACTGCTTTTACCAATGGGTTTAACTTTTACATAAATTTCTTCATCTGTCATATTTATTTCTCCAGCTTCACGTTGCACTAAAAAATCTTCCATTTTTTACTGTGGAAAAAAAACCTTAAGCATTACATGAAAGGTAAGAAACACATAATTACTATATAATTGTCAATAAAGGTCATATTGGTGTAGCAAAATGAATTGTAATACATGAATTATTTTAATATTCATTTGTTTCTATAGAAATTTTGCCAACACTTCCTCTATAATACGACTTATATCCACATTCAATGAATCCATTTTAACTTGTTTTTCACATATTAAACCAATGATATTTTTTCACTCTCACCATAACAACATACTTCATAATATCATCATGATATTATTACTAACCAATAATTTTAGAGGCACAACACAATAAGAGAATAACAAATTATGCATACTATGAAGCTTAAGCTAGAGACAAAATTGTAAATGATGTTCAACTTTGTAAAACTACAAGTAAAGTAGGCTTTTTGGTTAGTTATCACAACAAGAAAATCAATTCATCATATCAAGTTTTTTACTATATCAATAGTTCACAAATAGTTTAGAAAGCATTATTTCTTACCATAGTTTCTTTTGCCACTTCAGTAACCGGTGTTTTATCATTTTTGGTATGAGTTTCCTCGGCATTACTTTGTCAAGTTTTAACTAGTATTATAAAGGGAAAAAAAAATAGAAATTAGAACTTTTATTTTTTTCAATCAAAAAATCTTAGTAATCAAAGAGTATTACCATATCTTCAACTTTTTGAGCAAAACTCTTTGTACCAGCAGTATGTCCAGTATCTAGGCAAGATCGATTATTGATGTTTGTTGTACTCTTATCCTATATTATGTAGAATTTTAAGAAACGACTGAGATGTAGAAAGTTCACAGAACGATATTGGAAGAAAATTTAATATTATATATAGTAGATAGCATACAGTATTATATGTAATCTATTCAATTACTTTGAACTCGTCTGATCCAAAGTACTTAACAAGCCATTCTCAGTCTTGTTTGTCAATATTTGGTGGTATATTACCTTCTTTGAGCCTCTCCTCATTTGTACTTTCAGTATCATAGTAATCAGATTTCAATCTTGCACGATAATTCCTGTACTTTTTTTTTTTTTTTGCTAAGTAATTAAGAATTATATTCCACCATGAAAACATTTACACCCAAACTTCTCTAGAGAGGAGCAAACCAACTAGGTTAGACCCCTGCTCCTCACTAGGCAAGCACTCAACTAGCTACACATCTATAGCTTCATTACACCCTATACAACTTTACAACGTATAAAAACAACTCCTATCATTCCTAGACATCTTTTTAGGTAAAACAAGAAAAATTCTTTCTTCTCACAGTATCTTTAATCCAATTAACCAAGTACTGAATAGTGGGCACCTTCATATTCCACTTGCTGCCATTCCTTGCTAGCCAAATTCCATAGACCACTCCAGCAAGTGCTGCATTGTAAGCTTCACGTTGGAATTTAGACTTCCCAAGTTCCCACTATTAGTTGTCCTCCTAATAATCCTTTTTAAAGTCAGTAACAGAAATTCTACAGTCCATCCAGAGATTGATGTGTGTAAGTATTTGTGTACTATAGTCAGTGGCGGACCTAGGAATTTTAATTTGGGGGTACGAACAAACAACTAAATCAAAAGTAGCATAAAAAAAAGTTTGCATAAGTTATTAAATACATAAGTCTTAAAACCGATATCCAAAATAAAACATATTTGATTTGGATTCAATACATAAGTCTTACAACCAATGTCTAAAATCCAAAGTTCGAATAAATTGGATTTGATTGACTTTAGGTGTATCATTTGTCTTTCCTAATTGAATCGATAAAAAATAATTAATTGTCAAATTTGATTTCAACCAAATAAAACATAAAATCATACACATATCAATTGAAAAATTGAATAATTCCATCCAACCCTAAACGTCTAAATCCCTAAAATCTATACTTGATCCAATTCCAATTAGTCACTAGCTTATTCAAAAAAATCAACAATTCACATGTAGACATTCAAATAATTTAAGAATCTAACATATATAAAGTATGAAAATTGAGAAAAAAAAAAATACTAAACAAAAACTTACTGGTGAGGATTGCAGGGAAGACCCAACCTCCCTTATTGCCTAATTTTTCACCCTCCAACCACTTGTTCCCTAATTCTTCATCTTCCCCAAAGAAACCAAAATCCTAGAGTTGCATCCTAACAATCAAAATTCTAGAAATTCCGCATATCATATCTGGTTGATTGACATAAACTTAAAAAATGAAGATTCTTTACACACAGGTAATACTCAATGATGTTTCTCCCTCTTTTTAATCTCCATAAGAATCGAAAAATTGAAGCATAGATCATTCAAGAATATGTTACAGATAAGAATGAACAAAACCTGAGACAGGGGATGTGGGGGTACAGTTGTACCCCCATGTACCCTTCTCCGTCCGCCACTGACTATAGTGACACTTGAACATAATGTGATCCTGCGTTTCTACCTCCATCCCACACAACAGGCAATCAGTATTGATGTTGTTGTCATACAGAGCAATTCTAGCTGCAGTATGTAGTCTACCCTTCATAGCAAGCCAGTTGATAAATCTGAACTTTGGCACACTTAATCTGTTCCATACATATCTATCCCTGGCAACATGATCTGAGCTCGGTGTACACCATGCACCTAGCAAATTTGTTCTATATTTTTTCAATTAATAAATATTCATTTTAAGAATATTTTTCAGCAAAAAAATATGTTTAATTTTCGTAAAGATTGTTCTATTTTCAATAAAAAAATGTTCTATTTTCAATAAGAAAAATGTTCTATTTCAACAAATATTTGTTTTAAGCTTATTTTTCAGCAGAAAATTATGTTCAATTTTTCGTGAAAATTGTTATATTTTCAGTAAGCAAATGTTCTATTTTTAAAAAATATTCTTTTAAAACTTATTTTCCACCAAAAAATATGTTCTATTTTTCCTGAAAATATGTTCTATATTTGATAAGCATCTATATATTTAAGATTAACAATAAAATGTTCATTTTCGTAATTCGATTCTGGTAATGTTGCACTTTAACAGTAAATGTTCTTTTTCGTAAATGAATTCTTGTAATGTTCCATTTCAACAGTAAAATGTTCGTTTTTGTAAGTAAATTTTTGTAATATTCCACTTCAACAATAAAATATTCGTTTCGTGTTCATAAATGTTCAATTTTGTATTGTGGGAGCACAGTTCTCGCTCATTATGCTCCCGAGAGCACAATGCACGCATTAGACCTCCTCGCATGTAAATAAGTTGTAACGAGCATTGTAAGCAAAGATTGCATGTATTTGTTGACAAAAACTGCAATATCAGGTCAAGTTCATTTTAGGTTGATTTCGATATAGTTTATATCGAGTACGTTTAGGTTCTAAATTGGTTTGGGCCTTCTGATTTGAGCCATCTTTGCGATGTCTAGTCATTGTCACCTATAATAGAGCACACATCTTCCATTATTGCAGCAATTCAATAAGTTCAAATCTATATAAATCTACTAAAAGCATTCCCAAACAAAACGGTGTCATATGACGCTCTTCCTAAAGTGTTTTACTTCATATATTCATGTAGAAATAAAAAAATAATTAGAAATTGCATAATATAGGCTTTGATCACTTGACTTCAAGTTCATCTACTAAAATCTTAACCACCAAACCAAGTGATATTTAGTGTTATCTTTTAAAATTATAATGTTAATAAATAAAAAATTTTCTTAACCGAGACATAGCCCAAGCTTAATAACTGGTTAAAAATCATAAGGTGAGATGATAGTGTTTTTTAATGTTGCATATTTGCTGGGATGGGGTGGGGGAGAGAGAGAAAAGAGTGGAGGGGACCAACAGAAGAAAGAAAAAAAAGGAAAATGTTGGGGTTTTTTTTGTATTTCAATTCAAATTGAAATAAAAAATTTAAAAAACCAACGAATAAGATAATGATACGTATCATAGTGACTTGCTACAACAAGTTTCAACCGGTATTGACCTACTAGGGAAATTTTGGATATAAGTTTGTATTAATTAAAAATAATCAAAAGTTTGTATTATTGCAAAAGGACGATCAAAAGTTTGTATTATTCTAGTTAAAAAATCCATTTTTTTTTTTTTGGAAATACCTTTATTTTGTTAAATATACTTCATGTATTGTTTTCTCAAAAGATATGTATTGTTCTAGATATATACTTCATGTTTATTAGATTATTGCCAGAAAAGAAAAACAAAAAACAAAAACTATTTCATAAATAAAAAGAGGCATCTATAGAATTTACCTAATATAGCTTCCTTTTTCCTTACGAAGTACTCCTAGGAATTTACCTTAGCTTCCTTTTCCCTTAATAAGTAGGAATTATACATTAGCTTCAATTCCTTTTTCTTTTCGGAGTAGGAAATACCTCAGCTAGCTTTCTACCCCGCTTATAAATAATAGTAACCTACATACCAAATTGTTCACACATTATTCTCATCCTAAATTTTTCTTCGATCAAGAAAAACAAAAACATGGAAACATGCAATACTTCTGTAACAAACATGTTAAGTTTGCACTCAAAAGCACAGCTCAAAAACCTAAGACTCTTTCTTTGGAATGCACCCATTGATGAAGGCTTGTTTGTCTTCAACATCACTTCTCTTACCACAGAAAAAACCATACATCATGTTATTGTTAGATTCGAGTTGTGCTCTCTCTATGAAAATAAATTTCTTGATTTAGCCATACAAGTAGTTATGGATGCCGAGGTTTTTGGCCGTAAAGCATCCGGGTTACTTGCTCAACAAGTCTCCGATTATATCGCGAGTTGCTTTCGATTTTGGGAGGTTGGTGGTGTTGATCTTGGTGTTGTTGTTTTCGTGGCGGATGTTGTTGTTGATGGTCATGAGCTAGAGGAAAAAGATGTACTATCTGCATGTAGAGCTCTTGCTCGCATTATTGATAGTCTTAGTTTCTTGCATAAGTTACTGGAAGACGGGGAAGAAGAAGTTGAAGATGATCAATATCAAAGAATAGATGAGACTATTGTTGCTTTAGAGGCTATTCATGTTGGTCATGATGATGATTATCATGGTTTTCATGTTGAAGATGATGATGAACTTTATGGACTTTCTGAAAATATTGATTATCAAGAAGAACAAGAATATGAAGGACGTAGTTATAGCTATTATGATGATAGTATTACTGAAGTCCTTAGTGATTCTGATGATTACAATTCTTTTCTAGAGAGGCTATTCAATGATGATGATGATGTAGACCATAATGATGTTAACTATGTTGATGATGTTCACGAGATTCCTTCTACTAATTGGGTCAGTACCATGGAGAGTACATTGGATTATGCTGTTAATAATGTTAATTCTAGAAACTATTCTGACGAGGAAAATGATCAACCTAATATTATTACTGTATGTTCCGAGTTAGAGGATGTTGATGATAGTAATGCAGATGAATTCAACCATGTTCTTAGCATTTTAAGGTCGTGGCTGCATCACGTAGAAGAAGAGCATGGTACTTCAATTCTGGAAGCCGAAGGTTCACAAACTAAAAATACTAAGGTTTCACAAGATCATAGTGTAAGAAAGATTTTATTGAAGATCAAACCAACAATAGAACTAGTAAAAGCGGAGGAATTAAGCGAAGATAGTATTTGTTCCATTTGCCTTGAGGAAATTTCAAGTGAAGGAAAAAATATAAAGATCAGTCGTTGTAAACATGTGTTTCATAGAGACTGCATATTCAAATGGCTTCCGAAGAAACAATCATGTCCTTGTTGTCGTTTGAGTAGTTTAACAAACGTGTATCGTAATTAGATGATGTCAATTAAAGATTTTTGTTACATTTTGTTACTACTATACTTGATCAAAATGCACTGATATTAATGAAGTTGTGGCAATGCATATATAGCAGATGATTAATTGAGTGGTAGTTATAGTTTATAGGAATATTTAGATTATAGTTTATGTAGGTATATATTACAATTGCGCTCCTTTATTTATTTTATCCATGACTTAAACCAAACATTAGTGTGAAATGATGCTGATATTCTTAAAGCTTGTCTGGTTGATACAATCAAAATTCAAAGTGCTTTAAGTTTGTTAGCTGAACCAGTTATTCCACTCATTCCCATGCCTAAGCCCATGTGAAAACTATAAAAACTGATCTTCAAAGATCTTTAATAAGTACAGTATTATAGTAGATCCTTTTGATTTTGTGTAATAAATGCCAAAATGGAGTTGCAGTCCTACTTTGATCACTTACCACAGAAAGGGTCGACATGTCTGACAGTCTGAGTGGAAGCGAAATCTGTTTGCTTCCCCTGGACTCTGCTGTCAACGTCTTGGTTGTATGCTCTTTTTGCTATCTGACATACAAACATCAGGTTGATGAGCTAAGAGTAACTGGTTCAAGCAAACAGTTGGACACATCTTCTATATACTATCAATGAAGCTACTATATCAAGGATTAACTATCATGATTATGATGATATTGTTTGATTGCCATTGGAATTCCGACTATTTATCAATTTTATGAGAGAATTTACAAAAATCTCAATTTGTAAAAGATTCCCAAATGTTAATGTAGTTCTGCTTCTGCCCATGCTTATAGAATCCCATGTACACGTTTTTGATCGAGATAGTAATTAACTAATAATGACCCATGTCACATTTCCCTCTAAATTACATTGTAAATCAAAGTCATCCATCAAAGAATATCGAGGACAAAATCTGACCTGCTCCAGAACTAGATGTGACGTAATGTAATCAAGAAGTAGAAGAGATTAGATACTAAAAAGGCAATATCTCAGAGTTTTGCTAGTAATTCTGAACTCTCAATATCAACATCTTGAAACTTTATGCAGCGAGACAATGCAGCAGCGAGCTTCTTCACATCCTTCCTTGCATGTGCAGCACTCAGAGTTATTCTCAGTCTAGGGGAAAAAATAGAAAAACAAGTGAGCTGATTCGGACAAACAAATGACCCAGTTTGTCTGAGTGTCGAATGGCAGTAAGTAGGAAAAATATGTGGAAGAGGAGGATACTGAAAGACCTGCATGAATTAGGAGGCACAGTTGGTGGTCTAATTGCAGTAACATGGAATCCAGATTTCAGCATATGCCTGCAGAATAACAAGGCTGGAAATTCAAGAACTGCTTGTAACGGAGGAAGACAGATGGCAAAAAGAGTACTTACCGACTGGCTAGCAAGGACTTCTCTTCACTTCCCACTATTATTGAGACGATGTGACTTGTAATCGGAATTCCAGTGAGGTCTTTGAAGTCTTGCACTCGTTCTTGGATTGCACTTCTAGGCCAGGCTTCTTTTTCAGCAACAAATGCAGCAGCTGCTGTGCAATGTCATTAAATAACTTGACACTGTACAGAGTAATGCTATGCACTTACAAAGTTATAATTCATATGCAGTACAACATATAAGCAAGTTTTACACAAAGCAACACCTAGAGAATATGCAAGTTTTCTCTAATCAACTTATAATTTGATTTTACAAGAAAAAAAAACATTAATACTACCTCCGTTTCTTAATAAGTGCAACATTTCCCTTATTTGGAATAGTCACAATAAGTGCAACCAAGCTCAAAATGGTAAAAAAAAGTTCAATATTATTACAAATATGCCACCAAAAAGCAAGAGGGGACCACAACTTTTTTGTTTCATCACTTGAATTACTCTACTTTATTGTGGTCCCAACTTTCTCTCTCTACATTCCTTGATATTCCCCCACTTTCTCTATGTTGCACTTATTAAGAAACGGAGGAAGTATTAATTACGCCATTTCTATCTTTTATCTTCTCCCCATCACATAATTCATATTTAGCGCATTTGTATTTGGGAAATCTAATCATGAACCATTAGTATTATATTAGAAAAGGAGACAGCTTTCAATTTTACTATTATTTCTAAAAGGTGGTAAGGAGTACAAAAATTAAACTGTAGACGACAATTTTAGGAATTTTTGATTTTAGCAGCTGACAAACTGCTAAGTAGCACAAGTGACTGGTACAATCATGTCCTAGTGCACTTTGACATATAAGAGAAATGAGTGAGAAGTCACTTTACCATGGGCAGCGGCAGCCATTGGTATAGACACAGCAGTGGAAAATATAAAAGAACGGCCCCTGGACATAATAAGCTGTTTCCATCTTTTGCTGTCATTAAAATCATAGAAGACGCATATAAGTAATTTCAAAAGGTCAATGGACAACGGAAGGCAAAAGAATATAGACTATGTGCATGAGTAATTTTGAGAAGGCAATGGACAGAAAAAGTAAGGAGAAGATGAAAGATGAATAGCAGTATGGTTCTTACAAAATGCCAAGTGGTAGCATGATACCATAGGAAGCTGACTTCTGAGTAAATGTTATTTCTAAGGCAAGGGTTCATGGCATGGGAAAGGAATGATATGAAGATAACAAGAAAAAAAAAAACCACCCCCTCTATTTCCCCATTTGGTTGGACAAGAGAAAGGAAAACTTCATCCTTTTTGGGTCGGTAGGAGACTAGGGGTTAGGCTATGTCATGATTTGGATGGTGGTTGTGGGGTGGGCTTATAGGAGTAAGGTGGGTACGTGGTGGTAGTTTGTGGGGAATCCAAGGAGTGGCCAGTGGCAGTGGTTGGCAACTTGGGGGTTTAAAGACAGTGGTGGTCGGGTAGTTTCTCAATTACCCAAAATTAGGGATACCAAATCGGGGAAGGGAGGGGGGTTAGTGCGGAAGGATTTGGGGTGAACCCATTGATTCAAAAGGGTGAAAAAGAATAGATAAAAATGTGAACCAAACAAGCACTAACACCTTGTTTGTATAGGAGGAAATGGAGGGAAAGGGAACAAGTTCCCTTGTTCAGATAAGGGATTGTGGGAACGGAGGGGAGGGAGAGGGAAGGATCCATTTTCCCTCCCTCTTGAATAAACATCAACCTTCCCAAATTGGAGAGATTTGGAAGGAAAATGGAGCTCCATCTCCCCCCTCCCCTTCCTCCTCTATCCCTCCTATATTGGTGTCCAAACAAAGTGTAAGGGTATTACGGTTCTTGATTTCTTTTCCCTTCCTTGAAAACCCTTACCAAATGGTCCATAATAAAATCAACTATCTGTTGTGGAATAAATTCATATCTAAATCCCTGTATCGAAAGACCTGAATATGAGATAAATCAACTTGCAGGAACAATGAAAGAAGTTCTTTCTGGGTCAAGCTTCACACTTCTCTAACAAGATATATCTATAAGAAAAAGCTCCTACTGCCTAAACTAGTAACTTTGTTATTCAAGACTTGCAGTTACATTGTCGTACTAGTGTCCAATACGCACCCAAAACCTCAAATGAATAAAAAGATTTGGGTATCATCCTTGAGGCAAATATCTGTGCTCGAAACTTCTTACGAGTCTAACACTTTTGAACAATTAACATGGACTTGCTTTAGGTAAGGTCATAATATCTTAAATCACGGATTTCCCTAAACCATGCCAACAGCACAGCACAAACTGAGTGATGGTTGTTCAAGTGAAGCATCTTCGCCCACTTAACTTGGAGCATTGTGACAACTAACAACAAAGGCAGCAATAAACATTAATCATTTAGATTACATACCTGCATGCTATAAAACCTCCAGTGCAACCTGCTGCCTTACTTAAAGTGCCAATACATATATCAACATCGCTTTCACAATCAAACTCTTGCGCCACTCCCCCACCACCTCTGCCACTTATAAATGTTCCATGAGCCTGTAATCACACAATAACAGAGAAATAAAGAAAATCTATACATTTTTTATATTATTTATATTTTTCTGGATGCTATTGCAGAAGCAGAAAAGGAGCACTTACATCATCAATAACCAACAAAAAACCATGCTTCTCACAAAGGTTTACTAGCTCAGTCATTGGCGAAGTCTCCATCCATACTGAATAAGCTGCCATGATAACATAGGAAGTGACAAAATGCATATATTCCTTCAGGCATTTTCCTCTCAACTCAAATTTTTCAGCTACTTAATGAAGTATTTCCTAAAGGACAAGGTACAGAAGGAAATAACAGGTATGACAAAATGCATATATTCCTTCAGACATTTTGCAATCTGAGCTGAGAGAACACAGTGGAGAAGTCAGAAACACATAAATCACATAGGCACTTGTACTTGTAAGGCTACTTCTTAGTCATAGGTAGCACTGGAAATAACATACAGAAGTGCATCAAGATGTGACATGTCACAATGTCGGTAGACAAAGGTCTCTATACAGTGTAATTGTTCCCAAAGGCGCAGACCATCAATAATTGATGCATGATTAAGGGCATCATAAAAGACAGCAACTTTTTCAGTGCTCAGAGGAATTCTGCCAGGAGCCAAGAGAGAGGCAATGCTTCCTACTGTAACCATGAAGGCCATATTTGCAGCAAAGCCCGTAGGACAAAGAAGACAATCCTACAGCATGAAGAATATTAGAGTTTTTCGCTAAATATCCCCTTTATCAAACAGAAAGCAGCACGCATTGTGCCTTATGTGGTCAAATTCCCCACTCTAACACCCAAAAAAGGACAGTTTATAAAGTACATGTTTCATAGTCAATCACAAACAATAATTTCCCAGTAATCATCATGAAAACCCATATCGACAAAAAACTAAAATTTCCATAACATGAGTGACTACCATCAAACTTCCATCATAATATAATGTGACAAGTTGACAAACAGTCAAAAGCTAAGAGCTCAGTATTAGAAGATCAAGCTGACAAACTTCACTAAAATAATTGACTAAACATAAACACTAAGAGTAGCATGAATGAAGAACATAGCACACCTCTTTCTACTTTAGCTCTGCTAAACATGCCTCCAAGTGCCCATGATAATCTGTATAACCACATATCAATGCAGAGCCTCTTGGACCCATCACGTGCTCTTGGACTGCCTATAAGCAAGCGAAATCATCACCTCTAAAATCAAAATTATAACACCAACTCTAAAAATAGAACCACACCGCACGTCACACATGAAACAATAATGATCAAGATCACCTTAGCAACCGCCATTCTAATAGTCGAATGAGCACTCAAACCCAAGTAATCATTTCCAGAGAACAACAAGAGCTTTCTCCCATTGCCAGAGCATAATTCTCCTCCTTCATTTGCCTCTTCACCTTTAGGCACTTCAATTGATCCTAACACATTCAACAGCAATAATAAGTCACTTAGGTCTTACTCTAGTACTCAACACCAATGTACCTCCTTCAAGCAATCGAATATCGAAATTCAGAAGGTCCCTCTTTTTCCCCCCTTAAATTACAGTAATCTATAGATAGCAAGAAAAGACATTGAAAATTAACTCCATAATAATTCAATCCTCCAGTCTTGGAAGTATAATATAAGCACAATGTATTCGACAGCAAATACAAAAATACACCATTTTTTCCAACAATCAACCCAAGAATTAGAAATATATATATACAGTACACCCACTTAAAGGAACTAAAACCCAAGAAAAAAAAACAAGCAGGTAATACTTCTACATAACCAGAGAAGACATTGAAAATTAACTCCGTAATAATTCAATCCTCCAGTTTCCAACATATAATATAAGCACAATGTGTTCAATACCAAATACAAAAATACACCATTATATTCAACAATCAACCCAAAAACTAATAGAAAATTGATATGCCCACAAAAGAAGAAGTAAAACCCATGAAAAAACAAGCGGCTAAGAGAGAAAAATACCGCAACTGGGAATGTCATTGAGCCAATTGCGAAATGTAGAGTCAGAAATCATAACTTCAACAGAAGCTCGATCCCATTCACGCTAACCGTCGAACACCTTGTATTCATGAGCATGAAAATTGGAGGAACTGTTGGATACATTGATGGGTCTGAGAGAACGAAGCAATTTCAAAGACTCTAACTTTGAAAGCGCTGCTTCAACCCAATCATCCCAATTCATGTTCATGTTCATGTTCATGTTCATGTTCATGTTCTCCCTCATTAGAGTAGAGAGAGTGAGAGAACGAGTAGTTTTCTTCAATGGCGGGCTTTATTTCCCACAAAATATTTAAGACTGCTATAAAAAGTGAGGTAAGGTAGGAGAAAATTAGTTGGGTCACTTGGGTGAGGTGATCTGAATTCTGACTGGGTGATTTTAATTTAGAAGTTTGACCCTAATAGTCTTTTTAAGGATCAAACTTACCATTTGTATTGGGGAGAGGTTGTAATTTAGTGGAGTACCATCTCAAATTTTATGGCATTGTTTCGGGTTTGAATTCTTATTTCAATCATATGTTGGGGTTTTACTTTTGAGCTGTTTAGCCTTGTACTCAACCTCTAAGCTGGTATGTCGTGTAAGCTAGTAGCCTAACAGAAGTTGATCTTCGAACCAATTATATTTCCTAATAAAAAAACTTACCGTTTGTTTGTAGAAATAAATTATTAGTGGAATTTAAAGTGGGGTGCATTCACTTAATTTAAATAGAGTTTGTATGGATGTAACTAAACTTATTAGACCTAAAAAAAAATTTGGTGAAAAAATGTGCTTTAGATAATAATAAAAAAAAATGGTTATTAAGTAGATAGATATACCATTCTTCATATTTTTGTTTATAATAATTCATATATTTTTTTTACATCAAAATAAAGAAATTCGTTTGTATAAAAGTGCTCCATGCGCTCCAAAATTAACGCAACACTTCCCTTTTTTTTTAGTAGTTCTTTAATTAATGCAACAATTCTATATATATATAAATAAAAAAAAAAAAAAAAACTAGAGGCTATAGCCCTACACATAGGACTAGTTCCACTAAACAACTCTTCTCTATCCTTAACATAAATATTAACAAATACCCCATACCATGCCAACAAATAAAAAAAAAAAGTGGGTAAGTTGAGAAGGGGCAACCTAAAAAGGACAGTAGATAAACTAATAAAAAATCAGAAGAAGTATCTATTATGCGTTGTAATCGATCTACAATCTGATTATATATATTTAGTTTTCTAATTATTTATTGTATTTGTATATCCTCCAAACAAATTATTTAAGCAAAAAATATCTCGTGAATCATGAACTGGTCCACAAACAAGTAATGTACATAAACAATTTATATGTTATTATTTTAGTATCAATTATAGGAAAGTAATAAAAAGGAAAATTTGCACAAAACCACCTTAAGTTTTTACTTATTTAGAAACTCCCACTTTTATGTTTTTTTTCCTTAATTTCCACCTAAACTTTACAAAACCTTTATAAACTCCCACCACTTAATGGATTTTGCCAAACTCCGTTACTGGTGGGACCCACATCAATTATTTCTTTTGTTTTTCCCTCCAAACAACTCATTTCCCCCTTCTCCATATATGTATATGTATATGTATATATATGTATATGGATTTTGCCAAACTCCGTATATGTATATATATATATATATATATATATATATATATATATATATATATGTATATATATATATTATGTATGTATATTATATTATGATGTATATATATATATATGTATGTATATATATATATATATATATATTTAGGCTCATGTGAGAATACCATAGT
The DNA here is from genome assembly GCF_026745355.1 of Beta vulgaris subsp. vulgaris. Taxonomy (NCBI): domain Eukaryota; kingdom Viridiplantae; phylum Streptophyta; class Magnoliopsida; order Caryophyllales; family Amaranthaceae; genus Beta; species Beta vulgaris. The sequence goes on from NC_079208.1 coordinate 33,606,291, forward strand.
TATGTGAGAATACTTAATTATATGAGAATAAACTTCTGCCCTTAGATCACTCTAATCTTACGGTTGACATTTTTTTAGTTTCATTAAATCCCAAAAAAATTGTGGTGCTTCCTCCACATAAAGGTGTCTACCTACTGTAGAAAATTAGCATATATCGTCCTCCATGGAAGCTTGAAGATGTAGAGTAGTTCGAACTACTATAGCAAACTAGCAATTTCGTCCTCAATTAAAGCTTGGACAAGATTCAAAGTCCTTCATTGTAAGTCTTGCCTTCAGCTTTCACAAGGTGATACTTTGAACTTCCATTTTCAAGATCGTGAGTAATTTGCAGAGCACCAGAATCATAATTTTCAATAGATTGATGCTCTCTCTTCAATTTCTTAGGAACTACAGTCTTTGATAGCTTCCCATCACCTGGAGATATAAACAACACTTTTGTAAAGTTGCTTGCCATCTGTGAAAAAAATCACATCTGAGTACCAGACAACTACTTAATGATTGCACACACATTTTGGAGGGAATGGAAAGCAGAGAACCAACAAAACAACATTTGAGTTTGTTTCTAGTTTCCACGGTAAGAAATCAAAGTTAAAAAGGAGGTACATATGACCCAAAGCAGTAAAATTTTCCATACAAGATTCACCAAAGGTAGGAAAACATGGAAAGAAAAGTCGCTGAAAATGTTGTTTGAACAGACTGATAGAATGTTTAAGTTGCAAGTATGGCTATCTCTTGGGTGTTCTGGTAGTTTGTTCTGCTTTAGGATCACATAGTTTAAGCTCCTAAATATAGTAGAGTAAGATTTTTTTTTGTTGCTCACGTTTAATTTGTGGCACACTTTCCTCTTGATGCTAGATTGGAGCCTCTGAAAATTTTCGAGACAAAGCTGTACATAGTTGACCACCTAAGAATTGTAAATTTCCGCCAAATAGTGAAAACCATGGTATAGCTATCACTGTCATAAGAGAACTATTCTGATTTCCATGGGTTTAGAATTCATTTAGGAACAGCAACCATATTAGAATGCAAATATGTCCTCTAATTTTACAGGTATTAATCCTTCAAATTCCCCATTATATATTATACACACATTAAGAAGAAAATGGTGCTTGGGAGTTGGGGCTCCAATGATGTGCCTTCATTATGGTTGAGTAATAATTTCTTGTGTTAGCTCTCAGGCAGGTTTTAGAAAATTATTGGTTAGAGATTATATAATGTGGTATAGGTATATCCATCTTTGAAACGCAAGTGTCATATTACACAGAGCTTTTCTTGTAGTTTCTTTGCTATTAGTTAGTTTCCATAGTGCTACTAGTATTTTCTAGAATTCTGTCCAGGCTACAAATGGACCATGTGCTTTAATCCAAGCTTCGTATTGGTTTTTTTAATTTGGTGAGTGTTTATCTTGTTAAGTAATTATGTCCTATTTTTCGGGGTGGTTGTTATGTAGTTTTATGTTTCAACTTCGAACATTCCAAATTGATATTATTGACCAAAGGGTGCTCACTAGAATATTGAATGAAAATAATGGTGGCTAGCGACAATATTGGTACTTTATTGATATTCATCTCAACTACTTTATAATAGTACTAATAGTATTAATAATAGTTTATAATAGTATTAACAATTTGTGTTTGTAGGCTAGGGCATTTTCTAACTTTTTGGAGTCAAATGGTGATCCAAGAGTTGCAAAGGTATTGAATTTTGATCGAAAGCTAATCAAGGTGCAATGGAGATCAAATGAGCATGATGATGTCGATAGTGGTGATGTACATTCAAGTCATCGATGATGTACATTCAAGTCATCGATGATGTACATTCAAGCCATTGGTAATATACATTTAAGTCAACGATGATGTACATTCAAGTTATTAGTGATGTACCTTACAACTCATATAGTTATATAGCCCATGAAATTAGTTTTATTGAGTCAAGCTTACACCTCATGTATGTATTATAGTTGTACCTTACATTTCAAAATGAGTTATATATATATATATATATATATATATATATTATATATATATTATATATATTATATATATATATATATATATATATAGTTTTAATTAATCATATTTTACTAACTCTGATAATGTGTCAACCTTCGATATTTTTAGTGCATTATAATTTCTTCTTTTGAAGTCCCTTACTAAGAAAACGAGCGAGAAAATAGTCCTTGACGTACATTGCACAACATATACACTATATTAAGCCTGATTATATATACTTTTTGCTAATAGTTCATGAAAGATAATTATGATTAAAGTTGTAGCAAGCGCAAAATCTTATATGATTTAGTAGAACAAAATATAGAGAGGAAGCATATGATAAATGTAAATTTAAATTAGTACCATTCCTTTTTGTAAAATATGTAGCTAAATGTATCCATGCGTAGCACGAACTTTATAAATAGTATTCATCTAAATAAAAGAGGAACTTTTAGGCATGCCTGTAGCACCACCTATTGCCAACCATGTCACAATTTGCAAAGCTAGCATAAAAAATGCAATTCTAGAAAGATAGAGATACATATATTTCTATTAATATATTAAAAGGTGTTCCTAAGCAAGGAATAATGCCACATGGTGCTTTTTTTAAGGGTATTTTACTCCTTACCTGGGGCATGCCTAATAACTAGTTTAGTTTCTATAAAGGAATAAACAATGTGATTTTGGTTAACAAATATAATTAGTTAGCAAACTAAAGAAATCCCTAAGACTTGAGAACTCCATCTTTGAACTCAATGGACTCTTCCTTCTTCTCCCTCCTTGGCAGGGGTTGCACCACCACCAGAAGCAGCAGCAACACCACCTGGAACGGGAGCAGCTAGCAACAACAAACTTGCAAGGATCCTGCAATCCCAAAAGAAACATAAAATTTAGTTTACACAAACTTCACGCCATGTATGTTATAGTATCCATGATCATCCGCTAATGAGCACATAGACAAACATCGTCATAAAATAAATGTAATGAGCTAGAACGTACGCTCGAGCATTCGATTTCATCAACAAAAAATTATATAGAGAACGATTTTTCATGGAATAAAAAAAATTACAGTCTTACATCACTAAAAGCCAAAAAGCAAAGCACATCTCATACCCAAATTGTTGGTTAATAATTTGAACTTAGAAAAAACAATAACACTTTGTTTGTCACTTTGTGATCCAACTCATCGTCTTTTTTTGTTTGCCATGAACCAAGTATATTGACTGGTTTCTTTTTGCAGCATCAATGACTTAGCCACCTATGCAATCTACTTTTTGCCCTCCGCTTTCCCACCCCTTGCAAATAGAAAGTTAGCACAATGCAATCCTTCTGCCATCATGACCAACTAAAACACAAGAGTTCACAACTATCTCTAACGCTTTCATACAACCATCACGGGAATGACCATCCATTACAAAAATATCAGTCTCCCACTAATGCTAAGTAGTGGACACATTATCATAATCCTATTTCTGCAATCTCAATACAAAAAACTCACAACACCTTCGTTGTTTTATTGCATTTTTACTTGGAATAAAATCCACTACATATAAAGAGTTCAAGTGTAACAATGCTTGATGCAAGCTCTTTCTTTAAATGATAAAATCACCCCCATTTAACTCTTATAAAAAAATCTTTGATAAATTATTTCAATTCAGTAAAAGTCACAACATTTTACAACTCCATAGAGTCGACATCCGTGTAAAACTAATTCCACAATGATCAATGCGTCCTAGTAGTTATGCTTTCAATCGTGATGTACTTTCAAGCCATTACTGATGTACTTTCAAGCCAATAGTGATGTACTTTCACGCAAATGATCAATAATGATACCCTATAACAGGTTAATTAATGTGAACCAACTGAAAGTAACATTCAAGGATCGGTAAACAAAATACATATCGATAAATCATAATAGAAATGCTGAAAATAATCTGAAAAATGAACACAATAATTTTTATTGAAAGACACAATAAACAACTTAATTGAAAGAATCACAAGAATAAATTAGATATGCATAAACCACATTTCATGTTTGTGTATGATATTGTCCAAAACCCAACTTCTATATTTATAAGAGATTTAATGTACTTGTAGATTTCCGATAATGTATATATGGCAGAGATCTAATGTACATGAGTTGTATTGGTACACCAAAGGTTAGAAAGCAAACACTAGCCATGCATCATACACCAAAAGGTGTTAGACTAGAGGCCAAATCATATTAAACTAGCTACCTCTTAGATATAGGCTACCCTTCTCGAACCTACAACTTTTCTTGTATTTAAAAAAGATCCTCGTGATTATTACCTCCTTTGTACTACTACTCTTCTAATTAAACTACTAACTCTTTTAAACTTTTCATTGCACTTCTCTCCCTACACCTCTATAAGATTTTCTTTCTTTTATATGTTTTTCTTAATCAACTTGTTTCCTTTTATCCAATATACATTCCCAACTTCTACTTGATAATGTCCTTGAAATTTAATGTACTTTTAGTGTAGCACTAATGTACATCTAGTAAACATATGATGAACATATCCCAAGTCATTAGATTGTACCCATTACCCATAGCCAAACAAAGCTTAAAGATGATCAAATTCTTCAAAAACAACACACTTGAACAATGATGCACCAATGTATATCCAAAGCTTGATTAGATTCCCAAGCAGACCACAATAACAAGCCAAATATATCTAATAACTGCCAAACTTCCCTACATAATTTGGCATCCCTCGGCAACTCACAAAGCTGCCAATAGATTTCTATGGGATCAACAGAAGCAACATGCTCAAATACTTCATAATTTCTAGAGGAACTCAACTCACCATCAACATGCTCATATAACATGTCAGAATCAACAACATCTAAATCAACAACTACAACCAATTTTCTCACCAATTACAAAACCAATTCTCATGCAATATTAAAGATGAATAAAGACATTCCAAACAATAAACCAATCCCCCTCTCTCGTAATTCCCTTATTGGGCAAATTCTATCACTTCCTAAACTAATCTCACAATCTAGCAAATTCATAAAATTTGCATCACTAACCTAAATAATAATTAATCCTCCAAAAACACAATCCACACATTCAATCCATCAGGAACAGAGTAGAATAAAAGATGCAAAATCAAACCTAAAATATAGAAAATTACTCAAAATAATAAAGAGAGAAAAAGTAGAATTTGAAAAAAAAATTCAAGTAACATTCCATTAGCATCAGCATCAAGTATAGTTTCTAAAAGACAATTTTCGATTAAAAGATGTGAAAAACATTGCTTAAAATTACCTTATACTTACGGAATTCACGAATTAAGAATATAACACAAGTACATCAATCTTAAAAAATCGAATTCCATGAATTAGGTCTATACTTCGTACCTGATGATTATTGATGGATGAATTTCGACAAGGAAAGAAAGTTCAGATTTTTGGTTGTAATCAATCGGGTGATGATGAGAGATGAATTTTCGATTTTTCTCTCAGTGAACACTTAATTGATATGTTGCTGCTAAAAGCGTGGTTTTGTTACTACTGCTATGTGTAAATCGTGGCCCTTAGATATTTTTTATCTAACGGTTGTAGTTAATTCTCACATAACTCTTCATTCTCACATGATCCCGACTCTCTCTCTCTCTCTCTCTCTCTCTCTCTCTCTCTATATTATATATATAATATTATATATAATATATATATATATATATATATATATATATATATATAATTTAATAAATCTGTGTTTCTTCATTACCAATCCAATAGAGTTGATGCATCTACATTATCTGGATTGATAAATAACCTTGTGTCTCTTCCTGTGATTAGAAAATAAGCTGAAATTGAACATGAAATTTAAATTAAAACCTCAGCTATAAATATTACAAAACATAATTAATATTATTACTTTTAAGAAAATCATTGTTATCACTTTTAAGAAAATTATTTTAATTTGTGTGTACAAATCGCACCATTCATTTTCCTAACATACACCCCACAAGTCAATAGTGTGTTGTACTGCCTAGCACTTCGTTGAACCTCGTTTTCATATTCACTAAAAAATTGGTTCATAAGAATCAATCTAACAGCAACGCATGCAGCTGCATCAATATTGGAAGATGAAAAAATACATTATTTCAAGTTGAAAATAAATCACTACAGTTTCAAAAATAATGAATTTGAATATATCGATAATCAGTACTCAACATAAAACTAATAAAAATGAGTAATAAATATAAGTGTGAACACCTTCTATCTAGAACAATAACCTCTTGCATACGGGTTGCGTCATCGTTACAAACAAATGCTTTACCTGCATGTACGACAATCCCCAAAATATCTACAATATATATTTTAAGAATCAATACATTAGATGGAAAATAGTATGTTTAATTGATTTGTTACAAAATTTGATGCACAATGTACCTAAAAGTTTGGTGTCATTGTAATTGGAGACTTTTATTGATTGAAGGGAAACCAACTTGTACAAAGCTTTGGGATACATCCAATCAACTATATTACTCTTGTAGACCTTAGTTATTTGTGTTATATGGAGTTGATATTGATTTGGAACAATGAGACAAATCCTGTAAAAACAATATATCGTCGAAGCAGCACTTATACTTTAAGTTCCATTGTGAAAATTGGGGAGAAATGAATATAAGGTACACCAGTAGTTCCATATTACTATAACACAAAAGTAAATAAAGTCATAGTATCTAGCTACCTAATTTTCACATTATTCTCTACTTTATATTATATTTTAGAAGCAAGCCAAAAGTAAAATACATACATTTTTTATTAGAGACTGAAAGAATGCAGATCAAATGATATTAATTTGTCTTCTTGTTGGCATCTTTGCTATGAAGTGGCAGTCATCTATATAGATTTTTAGTCCAAAACATGTGGGTTGTATCAAACACAGAGTCTTTACCAGATATTCTATAGTCAATATACACCTGCTACAAATTGAACTCAAATTCTTTCCTCCTTTGTATATAATTTTTTCTTTTTTGACATTCTTTGTAATATAATTCTTGATATACCAAAAGAAAACACGAAGTCAAAGTATGCCACATATTAGTGATTCTCTTTTCCTATGTGTAAATGATTGTGCAATGCTTTATTGCATTATTGTGCTGTGTTAGAAACTTAGAATCTATTTATTTTTTCTTGTCCTACATACTTATTTTTTCTTCAGGAAATTAAAGAGACACCTGTGTAAAATTTGAATACTTAATATTGTCTTTAATTTTTATTCCCCTTTTTTGTGACAGTTTTGATATTTCTACAGCTCTTAGTTTGTTATACTCAACTTTGACCTTATTAGAGTTGTTACCTTAAAGTGATTGTCAAAAAAATAGGGGTTGTCTCTGTATTATGTTGGTCACTTGTTCAATGTTGGCTGCTAAACAATTCCTAGATGCTCATACTTTGACAAAGTAGGGTGTGTATGATTATTATGTATCTAAGTCAGCCATCAGGTTGTTTTACTTAAACATCAAAGTGTCTAAGATCAACCATCTTCTATTCTTGTTCGTGTTTGTAAGCATGAGGCTCAGTAGTCAGCAGGGTAGTCCTGCTAGTATGCATTAGTCCCGAGGACTCATACTTACAATACTATAATTTGAATTTCTTTGACATTACTTCTTGATAGCAAGCTAAAAAAATATATTAGTTAAAGGAAATGAAATACCTTTTGATGAATCCAAAAGTGTGTTGGTATCTAGTGTGTTTAATATTCACCTAAAGTTCCTATATTCAAAGAGTCGCACTCATTACAATCTTCTTATAATCGCCATCACTAATGACTAAGGATGGAAATGGGTGATGGATGATCCATCACCCGCTTAACCAGTATTTTAAATGAATAAAAACCCGAATTTAAATGGATGGAAAGTGGGTGGTGGGTGAGAATTTTTTCATCCGTCACCCGATCCATCACCCGTTTAACATCCAACTCATTACCTAATTATTAAAATTTACATGTAAATTACTTATATTTTATGTTTTTGATATAATTATTTTATATTATGTGACTAATTTATTTTAAAAATATACTAAATATCATCACCCGTTTAGCACCAAACCCACCCATTTCACCCGATATGGATGGATGCGGGTGGAGTAAACAATTGCGGGTGGTGGATGTGGGTGGTGTTCCAACCGCCCCGAATCCGATCCATTTCCATCCCTACTAATGACTTGTCAAAAAAAAAATTCATGAACACAAAGTAAATAAAGTGACATTCCAAATTATGAAAATCAAGAAACCTTTTCATTCTTGAAACCAAGCAAGACAATATGCCTGTAAGTTCGATTCACCCTTTTTAAGACCATGAGACACTAACCATAAACCATACACACATATAACCTCTCTAAGTAATAAATAATCGACACACCAGTTCTCCCTTGAAAAGTTAACCGCATCATAACATAGCTAAGGAAAAAAACAACAGTAGACATACCCATGCTTATATACATTATTGATCTAGTTGATGAAGATTAAATGAGAATAGAAGCTAGAATTCTCGAAAGACTATGAGCAATAAAAGAATACTGCAAAGTATAGGCGCTCCAGTACTCTCATAGTCTCACGTATCATACATTATTGATCTAGTTAAATCACCAACATTGGAACATCAATCATACACGATAATGGCACCCAAAAAAAATCCTTGGCATGACAAATTCATAACTTAAAGAATCAATTTTTCTAGAGCAATGTTAATCAGATTCAAACAATTCAAATTAACACCAACGATGCTGCAAAACCAAAAGAAAGAATTAAAATCTGAAAAACATTGCTCTATTAAAATAATGCTGAATACTTTATTTCAACCACATAAATTCAAAGTCAGGCTAATCTCTAAAGTATAAAATTCCCATCCCAATCTGGGAACAATCTTGTAATTTCAGCAAGAAGAAATTACTATACTATATCAAAATGGCTCATGAAACCACTGAAACTTCTTATTCTATAGTTGCAGACATTATAATGTATTGGATCAAGATGAACTAAAGTTAGCCTTTTTGTTAGTAAGCTTGTGTACAGCTAATCACCCCTACCATTCGGAGGATAGAAGTCTCTTTAGAAGTACTGGGTAATGATAGTGATGATGTTGATGACTAAGTTCGCTACTGCTAAGAAAGACATCTTGAATTCCTATTAAGGAACTATGGATCCAGAAATATAAAAATGGAGATGAGACAAATATAATTACAATATTACATATAGATAAACTTTAACTCAATATCACTCATAGAAAAGTAAGAACAGAGGGATAACCAACAGACCCGCGTAGTTCCAAGTTCAAACCTTTAACTACTACAAATTTCACCATAAGTGAAACCCACATTACTTCCAAAGAGCTTACCTTCGAATTCTCAAATCACGGAGCTCCATCCAATTATAAAAATATATTATATCCATAATAACCCACAATGAAACTTTTACACTATATATATATATATCATTTATGCTTGAATTCATTAATTTCACAAAGTATTCCATAACCACCTACAATAGGTTTACTACATGAATTCGAGCTCATCCATCCAATTTTCACGCTTTCACCAAGTTATATGATTTTCACTCATCATACAACCACATGGAAACAGGACCCTATAATGTATAAACCACCATAAAACAACACAAGTGAAGTTTCTGGCTTAAGTTCATCACTTAAGCTTTCTTCAGGTATCTCTGACTAAGACCAATCAAGCAATAGCAAGGTAATCAAATCTGCCAGATTTAAAGCCGACTAATGAAGGAGCACTTAATGAGACAATAACTCAAGATGACACCAAACCACTACCATTCTAACATGTAAGAAAAGCTCTAAATCACTTCTCCAAACCACTTCCCATTCTATGAGGTAAATAAGTTCTAATAGATGGAGATGTTAGAAGTATAACATGATACTTACAAAAGCTTAGGCCAAATAGAAGTTTAAAGATGCACCAAAACATCAACTAAATTTACCAAACTCTAGAATGGTATCTAACTATCTAATTCACCCAATCGATTGTACAAGAACCAACAATTATATAAATTAAAATGTCGCCCTTGAAATGATTCCTTTTATAATATAGTTACAAACTATGATGGTTAACCACAAACAAGCCTGATTTCCTCCTAAAATATGTTTTCCTTACCAACATTTAAGAGCCATTAAGTTCCTCAACAATAACACACCCTTCCAGAGTATATGAGCCACAATCGAGAATTCTTCACAATTATATGTGCTGTGAATCGATTTCCTCAAAGTATCACCCCCAAGAACATTGTCAATTTTGAAAATATATCCATGTAAACAACAAACCTAACCTTTACACACTAACTTCTGGAAAACAAAAATCCTAAGCACGATAAAACCACCTTCAAAAGCATATGAATTACAGCACACACATTCCTTCAAAAAGCTAATTGACAACCCTCCACAAAATTTGCTAATTTTTATAAATAAATAATAAAGAGCTGATTCATTAAGAAGATAGCCCCAAAAGAAAAAGAAAAAAAAAACCTCATGTATCAAGTCAATATTTCTAAGCAATCAAACTTCTGCCAGAACCCTCACACAACTTTCAAACGATCAAATATCAACATTTAGGTAAACTATTACATGCATACCTTAACTATTTTAATTTAAAGTTCTAAAGAAAAATGTTATGTGCAATAGAAGGAGAACAGACGCAGAGCCTAAGATAAACAAAAGACCCTACTTCGGTAAATTTAGGGTCTTTTTTATCATTCTTCTAGCAGTTAATTTTTTTGATCATTCTTCTAGCAGTAAACCAATTTGATCTTCAATGGAGTATGGACAGGTGCATATGAGAAGGACTGGTATACCACCAGAAAAATTCTCCAAAATATGTGAAAATATCCAATTGTCTAATTATTTTATACTACTACACATGATTTAAAGCTGTTCAGATGAAGCTGTCACGGTTCTAGTAATTCAGTGAAGCACATCTCCGGTTCATTATATTCTTTTTTTTATGCTGTTGAAAGAGGACAAAGCCCCAACCGAAATACAGAAAATAAAAGAAATAAACCCAACTAAAACACATTGCACAAAGAAACAAAGAAGAAGATGAACATAATACCTTGCAAAGTGGATTAATTACAAAAATCCTCTGCCAAAAAAAACAAATAGGAAACCAATTAATTAAATAAACAAAAGGGAATTGAAAAATAAAGTTTCATCCATGAAAATAAAGTTCAATCTATCCCAAAAACAAATATCAGATTAGATAATACCTTTTTGAAGAGGAACAACAAAAGGCCTAAAAACATGAATTAACACTATTCGTTATATATATAGAGAGAGGGGGATTTTCAGTTACAAAATTATGCAATAATTGAATGTATAATTGAACTTCAATGTACAATGAGAATACTAAGAGGAGGATTTTGGAGTTATTCGTGGATTATTTTGGGTTTATTTTGCTAAGATTAACAATCTTACTAACCTTTATGGTGTTGCCCTCCAAAATCTGACCTTTGAACTCCATTGCTTGATTTGTATTCTCCAATAACAACAACAATTTGCAAGCATTAATTAGGAAGTAGAAGAAGACTTCAATGTTCATGGTGGAGTAATATTCTAAAACTGTTGTATGCTGAGGAGTAGATGAAGCGTTGGACATGGAGGGGATGAATGAAAGCATGGAATTTTAGAATTGTTGAAACTGACATTATTAATTAAGACCTTAACTCTAAATTTATGGAAACATGAATCAATTAAAAATGTTAGAGCAGATGGTAAATCACTTAGGAATATTTACATAAGGTCAGCGGTTCGAGCCTGCCTTCAGCACAATTTTTTTTCACTACTACAAAAAAGGGCAAAGATAACACCACTAAGTTAACTCTTATTTTAGCAACATTTATGTAAAGTCTAAATTTAACGTTTTAACATCAGAACTGTTATCTTAGCTTGTATTGATAATATATTCTTAATAATTATCTTAATGTGTGTTATCTTTGCTATGAAATTGTGTTGTTTTATTATTATTTTTTTAAAAGGGATGTGGTGCTTTATTATTAATATTAAAAAACATGTCAAAATAATTATATTTTTTTTATATTATAGACGTTTATTTGGCTAGAAATTAGGAGCACTCTCTAAACGTAAAACATAAAATAGAAACTGCAAACCCTTTTCTTTTACTTTTCAATTATTGTAACTGAACTCTAAGTATTGTGCATCTCCGATTTCCCCTTCAGTTTCCAGCTTCGCCCCTCATCTTCGATGAAGCTTCATCCCTCACAGTCTCAATTTCATTCCAGAAGGTAACATAGATATACTCATCGAAATTCGCAAATTCATTCAGCCCAGTAAATCGTTTTGGGAGAAATCAACAACCACAACCACAATGGCCATTCTCAACAGCAATATACAGGTACTTCTTAATTCTCAAGCCTTTGTGTATTCCTAATAAATAAAGAAACTAATATTTGTGGCTTTATTGTTTAAATTTTGATAATTTAATCAATTTTCTAGTTTCTTGGATTGGTAATTTTGTTTTATTAGTGGTGGCCGATTAGGTGGAGAAAAAATATGAGACGAGAAAATTTCACTGTGTTTTCATACAAATACTACTGTGGATGAGAAGCCTGTTATTATCACTGTGGATGATGGCATCCGGCTGAACGCAAATGTCGCAGATCTAGCCAAGTTGAATCTTGTTTTCAAGAAGAGTGGGCCAACCTGCTGGTATAGGGCACTGCAGATCTTTAATTTTATTTCTCATACTTGTGGGTCAATTTCATATATGATAATGTAATATATTGTCATCCATGCTGCAGGAAATTCTTGTCAGGTGACGGATGGTGCTGGAGTGGTTTTGCTGATGAAGAGAAGTGTCGTCATGAGTAAAGGGTTGCCTATTCTGGGTGTGTTTTGGTATAATAATGAATAATCCTTTTTGCCTTCCTTTTGGTTTGTTGGGGTTCTGTCATTACATGTTGTGTCAATGTTAGATTGTTGTTGTTTGTTTGTCATATTTTTTGGACCATGATAGGAGCATGTGAGATATGATCAGTCAGTTAAGGCATTTCACACCCATGATGTCACTTAAAATTGAAGCTTTAACCATTGCATCATCAATTCCATTAGCTTTACGATAATTGAAGGCAATTTTTTGATTTGCGCATTTGTTCAATCTAAGGTTCTTAACTTTGAATACCATGCTACTTGACTGACCTGTTAACTTTTTATCTACACTCTCTCTTTGTTGCACTGGTGATAAACTTGCATGAAGTGGTACATCATTTTATTTCTCAGCCTATGGAAGCCATGAGCTTTGTTTGTCAGTGTCTTTTCTATTGGTGGTTGTTACTATTGTTTTCTTATTATGTTTATATAATTTTCTTGTGGTTGATGTGAAACGAGAAGAATGAAAAGGATTGTGTCTTGTTTATTAATGGCTTGTTAATTAATAGAATTGGGTTTGTCTTAATCCAACTGGATATGCATGATGCTCAGACCCTGCATTCTTGGACACTTGGATTTGATATGATACGATCGCATGCACTTGTAGACTAGAACATGTCCCCTGTAATTAGCCATGTCTGTTTGTACAGTGTGTAGCAGTCCATGTCCTGGAGTTATAGCCTTGCAGGGATTGTTAGTGGAGGCTATGGAAAGATATTTAAGAACTGTATCAAGCAAATTTTCAAGTTTAAGAGCTTTTACCTAGTCCTAATTAATGTGTCTAGTCCGTAAAATCCCAGGAAAAAGAACCCCAAATGGAGCTAGCGAGCATTGCAAATCAAGAATGAGGATGTTACCTCTTGTAACCCAAGGGAAACATTTCCCCCATACTTTTCTCCTATTTTATTTTGCATTCGTGTAAGAGTAAGGGGAGTGGGGAGGGATGAGGTCGGAATCTTTGACTTTTATTATATAGCCTAACTTAGCTTGAGAGTTGTAAAGATGTACGTATTTTCATTGTTATAATGCCTTGTTGGGTACTATATGTTGGACTAGGTCAGTAGATGCTAAAAAAAGCTACTAGTGTTTGATCTGTTAAAGAATATCCATGATCAATGTGATCTTAGTTTGATGATATTCTTTTTGGTCTGGGGTTCCAGTATTTTTATGCATTTATGATTGCAGCATACGCTACTGGCCGGGACTCTGCGTTCTATAGTGTTAAACTTTCTTCTTGTCCGGGACTTTTGCTGCTATTGGAGTTGATCCTGCTATCATGGGTATTGGCCCAGTTGTCGCAATTCCAGCTGTTGTCAAGGCTGCTGGCTTAGAACTTGATGACATTGATTCACTCCCAAAAGAACTCGTAAAAGCTTACCAATATTCTCATCAAACTTTAGCATCCCTTTCTCTTTCTTACTCTCCTCTATTTATAGATTTTCCTTCCTCAGTAACTCCCTAATTTATTCCTCAAGCTACTATCAAGACTAACTAATTATGCAATACCAAGAATTCCCCTCTTTAGGCCGATTCATTACACTATGCTACATGAACACATCAAATTACCTCAAGTACCTATATATGATGTTGGAATTCCTGGTGGAGATATTTAGACACATCTTTGGGCCAAAATTATTGGAAATCTCTTATATAAAGCCAAGTTGGACACGTAAATCGGGTCCAGCTAACATAGGTTAAGAGAAAAGCGTTGTTGTAATGATTAGTAATATGCCAATATATAGTAAGCACTTTCACTTTTCTAGCTTTGATGATGCATATGATAAACTATTATTAAGTTAATGGCTAATGTTATCGAGAATTACTAAGCACTTTCAATTTTCTACTTTGATGATGAGAATGTGCAGTACTATCATGGCTTTAATGATATCCATAATTGTTTTATGAATACTTATTATGTAATTACCTTTATTGCAGTACTATCAGAGCATTGGTCCAACCTATTCTCGGGAAAAAAAATTGATGAACTCAAGGAGTTGTGGATTACATGTCAAGATCAACATGAAGGACATATGATGAATGAGTTATAACTTTCAGCCTAATTTTTTTTACCTTAATCCATTTTTGGACCTATGTTATATTTTTGGATTTGGATATTAATATCATGTGGATGTGGCTAGGCTAGATTTGATCTTGTTTATGATTTAGATTAATATTGATTTGTATATATAGTAGTTTTTGGAAGTTTAGAATTATGAATATTGGTTGAATTATTTTGTGATATTAAAATTTTGGGGGGTTTGGAATATCATATTCAATTTGTTGGTTGTAAGATCCTATGGGTTGAGTATTATACAGCAGGTATTGTACGGAATTGTTGAGCTGTTGCAATATGCTCATAATTTAGAATCTGATTATTAAAAAAAAATATCATAGATAACAGTTATAGGTAAAATCTGTTATATATGTTATAAGAAAACATAACAGTTATTCGAGATAGGTGTTAAATTTTCCTTCTTTTAATTTGTCATATAAATAGCAAACATAACGCTTATTTACAAAATGTGTTATCTAGCGGTATAACGTGTATTATTAATGACTATTATGTTATCTCTCCCAAACATAACACTTTCATCAGGTGTTATGTTTAGTTTACATTACACTGACTTGTATAACACCTCAAAATTGTTATGTAAAGCCTTATTTGACAGTTATCTTTGCTCTTTTTTGTAGTAGTGTTTTTAAGTAATAATGACACACTTGACTTAATTGGCTAATACACACGTGGCAAACTCTGGTGATAGGAGGAGGGTGCCACGTGGCACATCGACATTATCACGCACGCCTTTTAATATATTAGTATAGATTGAGGGGGGCACACATGGACATAAAGCATTTGCATTAAAAATTTAAGTAGGGTGTCACGTGGCACATCGACTTTCTTAGGCACACCTTTAATATATTTGTATAGATTTCAAATAACATGTTCTTAGTGCTTGTTTGGTTGATAGTGTTTAATATGGGAAGTTAGAATTCCTATGAATTGGAACTTTTTGATGTTGTTTGGTTGACAAATTCATGGGAAGTAGAAATTACTAGGAAGTTCCACTTCTCACAAAAATGGAGGAAATTATTACCTAGGGGGACCTAGGTAAGTGGAAATTCCATGGGAATTTTTCCTGTGAATCACCAAACAACATTTAGCAAATCCTAAGAAATACAATTACATGGGAAAATAAACTTCCAAGAAATTCATATTTCCTATACTCAACCAAACAAGCACTTAGTTCTCAAATTTAGAAAGAATTTTTCTCATGGAGTTCTTAATATTCTTAAATCATCACTTTGATAGATTCATGGATTAAATATTCCACCATGTTTTTAGCAAAAACTAGTTTTTTTTGCCCGGGCGACGCCTCGGGTCAGTTACAATAAACAAATATGTTATTACTTTTTATTTCATAATTTATTTTGCTACTTTTCGTACTTTTTTCCATTAAGAAATTGAAAATTTCACGTGACGAGGTGATAAGTAAAAAAAATTTGAAAGCTTTGAGTTTGAAAACAATAACTTAAAAGGAATTGTGGTAGGAGAATATGACATCAATATTCTATTGTAAGTTACGTACTAAGAGTGTTAAAGATGTACTCCCTCTTTTTTTTTTTTTTAATTGCTACATTTTCCTTAAATTTTTGTTTCTTTTTAATTGCTACATTTTCCTTATTAGGGATACTTGGCCCACCATAAAGTAATATTTTTATATTTGTTCTTCTCTTTTTCTACCCAAAGATGGTACTTTTTCACTTTTTCTTATTATTTTATATTAAATAGATCCAAAAGTATACTCCAAGATGTTTGAAAGTGACATTGCATAAATTGTTATGCATACAACAATGTAGCAAAAAAAAAATGGAAGGAGTATATATTTGTTAAGTCTTTTAGTTATATACAATCAGTGGCGGACCTAGGAATTTTAATTTGGGGGTACGAACGAACAACTAAATCAAAAGTAGCATAAAAAAAAGTTTGCATAAGTTATTAAATACATAAGTCTTAAAACCGATATCCAAAATAAAACATATTTGATTTGGATTCAATACATAAGTCTTACAACCAATGTCTAAAATCCAAAGTTCGAATAAATTGGATTTGATTGACTTTAGGTGTATCATTTGTCTTTCCTAATTGAATCGATAAAAAATAATTAATTGTCAAATTTGATTTCAACCAAATAAAACATAAAATCATACACATATCAATTAAAAAATTGAATAATTCCATCCAACCCTAAACGTCTAAATCCCTAAAATCTATACTTGATCCAATTCCAATTAGTCACTAGCTTATTCAAAAAAATCAACAATTCACATGTAGACATTCAAATAATTTAAGAATCTAACATATAAAAGTATGAAAATTGAGAAAAAAAAAAATACTAAACAAAAACTTACTGGTGAGGATTGCAGGGAAGACCCAACCTCCCTTATTGCCTAATTTTTCACCCTCCAACCACTTGTTCCCTAATTCTTCATCTTCCCCAAAGAAACCAAAATCCTAGAGTTGCATCCTAACAATCAAAATTCTAGAAATTCCGCATATCATATCTGGTTGATTGCTAAATTCATAAAACTTCAAAAAATGAAGATTCTTTACACACAGGTAATACTCAATGATGTTTCTCCCTCTTTTTAATCTCCATAAGAATCGAAAAATTGAAGCATAGATCATTCAAGAATATGTTACAGATAAGAATGAACAAAACCTGAGACAGGGGATGTGGGGGTACAGTTGTACCCCCATGTACCCTTCTCCGTCCGCCACTGTATACAATTTTTACAAGACTTTATAAAATTTTTATTTGAAACATAAAGCATTTGCATTAGAAATTTGAGGAGAGTGTCAACTGTCACGTGGCACATATACTTTCTTTTGCACGCCTTTTAATATATTTGTATAGATAACATAAAATTTTAAATTTTTAAAACAAAAATTTTCCTTATAACTTATATGGGTCTAAAAACCCAGTTGTGAATAGTATTAAGAGTCCTTGTAAGCGATTAAAAAAAATGCAAAGAGTGTAGTTTTAATTTAAATACTTTATCTCCTTGTTCACCACGAAAAGACTCGGATTGAAAGTGTACTGTGCCACAGTTGTGACTTGAGAATCTGCTTGCTTCCCACGTCACAATTAATTCCTGTCGCTGCCCACTTCTGACCTTCGACTTGGAGCACAAGTATAACTAATCGTCTAATGCTACCGTTCCTGTGGCGTTTTTTCTTAATCGCAGTTACATTAAAATATTTTCGTAAAGATGAACAATAATCACAATAAACTACAAGCGTATTATTTTAATGGTCAACTTGTTTATTTATTTTTGATAGAAACTTGTTTATTACTTTCTTTCTATTTGAAAATTTTCTATTTTGGGGGTATATAATCTCTATTATATAAGCCAAGGGATGAGGTGTTGTGTCCTTTTTTGAAGTGACTAAAATATCTCTAGTAATTCAAAACAATGTTTTTCTTTTTATAAAAAATTTAAAAATAAGAATCAACGAAACTTGTCATATGAGTAGGTAAAAAATGGAATATGCAATAACATTAATAACTTGACAAACTAGATTGACACAACAATATACGAAATCAATTAGAATCTTCAACCAAAAAAAGTTAGCAATATACCGTGATAACATAATATTTCATATTTATAAAGTTCAAACAATATGGTTTATTAACATTTATAATTGTTAAAGAACTTTACTAAAGTCGCTGAAAACAAAATTATTAATTCATCGACCAAATTTTACAGTGACGGTATTGAACAGTTAAAAATCATTCACCTTTAATTTAAAAGAACCTCAATAAGTTACATCACTATCAAAATAATTTTAAATAAAAAAAACATGTCCATTTATATATAACTACATAAGGTTGTCGACGCACACATCGCGTGCATATGCAGCTAGTATTCAATAATGTTATTTTAGTACTTTGAGATTATTGATAAAAATATTTCAAAAATAACTCCTGAAAGTTTTAGGAAACACAAATTCTTATATGAGCCTGTCACACAGGAAGTTCATGTGTGGCCGCGTGCGACACGCTGTCAGCTTGTCAGCTCATTTTCAAATGGTCATATCCCATTCTTTTCTCATCAAAATCGAGCTTTTGACCAGGCGTTTGAAAGCTATTGAGCCAAATTTTCATATCCAACTGGAATCTTTCCAAAATATTAAGTAAGCTGTGAGATATGACCTTTTGAAGTTGACCCTTATGCACAAACACTTTTAAACAAATGAAGTTACTCTTATGAACAAATGAGTTACTCTTATGACCAAATGGAATTACTTGTATGAGTATGTGGTTACTTTTAACAATAAAAGAGTGTCACTCCTAACGAAATGTGTTTACTCTTATAAGCAAACGCGATTACTTTTGTGAACCTTTGAAGTTACTCGTATGATTAAATGAGGTTACTCGTATGATTTATTGAAGCTACTTGTATAAATAAATGAGGTTACTAGTATGAATTAATTGGGTTACTCATAAGATTAAATGAGGGTACTCATAGATAAAATGACATTACTAGTATGAATTAATTGAGTTGCTCATGTGATAAAAATTGGATTACTCATATAATAAAATGGGGTTACTTTTGGGAACAATTGTGAGGAAGATGGATGAGTAACCCCATTTTATTATATGACGAACCACATTTTTATCATATGAGTAACCCAATTAATTCATACTAGTAATGTCATCTAATCTATGAGTAACCCAAATAATTCATACTAGTAACCTCATTCATTTATACAAGTAACTTCAATGAATCATACGAGTAACCTCATTTAATCTACGGTTTTTTCACCATATACCCCTGACAAATTTTTTTTTGCACCGTATACCCTTTCAACTTTCCAAATTCACCATATACCCTTCACTTTTCAAAAAATACATCAACTTACCCTTTTGACTAACGGTGTTAGACTTCCGTTAGTCATTAACCCCTAATCTTCCCTTAAATCCTAATTAACTAACCTAAATTAAACCCTAACCCTAACCCCCACTGCCACATCACCCCACCCCTTACCCCACTGCCACATCACCCCCTCACCTTACCCCCATTGCCACATCACCCCCCACTACCACATCACCCCCTCACCTTACCCCCACTGCCACATCACCCCCTCACCACCACCCCTCCTTACTCCCCGACAACCGCCCTCCCCACTCCCTTGCAACCCCGCCCCCTCCACCCTCCCTGCATCCCCCTTCCTTCCACCGTCGTCGCATCCCCCCTTCCCCCGTCGTCGCGCAGCCCCCTCCCCTTTCCACATCGTCGCGCAACTCCCCTTTCCCCTGACTCCCCCGTAGACCCGCATCCCCCTCCCCCTCTCCCGCACAACAGTCGCGACTGAGGAGGTGCCACACGAGATTCACTGCAGCGGTGTGCGACTGAGGAGGTGCGACTGATGACGAGGCGCGATTGAGAAAGGAGGCGCCACAGGTTTTTGCCGGTGATGCGCTGAGGGGGTTCGGAGGGGAGGGGGAGGCTGGTAGGCTGGGGGTTTGGTGGGAGGCGCAACAGGTTGGGGGTGGTGGGAAGGGGGAGGCGCGACGCGGCTGGTGGGGCTGGTGAGTGGCGCGACAGGTTGGGGTGGTGGGAAGGGGGAGGCGCGACGCGGCTGGTGGGGCTGGTGGGTGGCGCGACAGGTTGGGGTGGTGGGGAGGGAGGATGGTGGGGCTGGAGTTGTGGGGTTGGGGGTGGTGGGTTGTGGGTGGGTTGGGTTGGTGGGCTTTTAGGGTTAGGTTTTTGATTAGTTAGGTTTAGGGTTAGTGTTAGTGTTATGGTTAGGTTTAGGTTAGTTAATTAGGATTTAAGGGGAGATTAGGGGTTAATGACTAACGGAAGTCTAACACCGTTAGTCAAAAGGGTAATTTGATGTATTTTTCGAAATATGAGGGGTATATGATGAATTTGGAAAGTTGAAAGGGTATACGGTGCAAAAAAAATTTGTCAGGGGTATATCGTGAAAAAACCGTTTAATCTAATCCCCAAAGGTTCACAAAAGTAACCGCTTTTATTCAAACGAGTAACCTCATCCATTCATAAAGTAAACTGATTAGTAACTCCATTTGTTCAAATGAATAACCTCATTTGTTCACAAAATTAACATCATTTTTTCATACGAGTAACCTCATTGATTCACAATATTAACATTATTTAATCACATGATGATCCTATTTGATCAAGTAACCCAAATTGTTCACAAAAGTCACTACATTTTATTATGAGTAACCTCATTTTTATCATATGAGTAAGCCAATTAATTCATACTAGTAATGCCAATTTAATCTATGAGTAACCCATTTAATTCATACTAGTAACCTCATTTATTTATACAAGTAACTTCAATAAATTATACGAGTAACCTCATTTAATAACCCCCAAAGGTTCACAAAAGTAACCGCTTTTATTCAAACGAGTAACCTCATTCATTCATAAAAGTAAACTGATTAGTAACCTCATTTATTCAAATGAATAATCACATTTGTTCACAAAAGTAACTTCGTTTTTTCATACGAGTAACCTCTATATTAATCTTATTTAATCATATGATGACCCTATTTGATCAAGTTACTCCAATTGTTAACAAAACTAACCCCATTTTATTATATGAGTAGCCCCATTTTTATCATATGAGTGACCCAATTAATTCATACTAGTAATGTCATTTAATCTATGAGTAACCTCAATTAATTTTATGAGTAACCCAATTAATTCATACTAGTAACCTCATTTATTTATACAAGTAACCTCATATTATCATTTGAGTAACCCCAAAGGTTCACAAAAGTAATCACATTTGCTTATAAGAGTAACCATATTTCTTTATAGGAGAGACACCTTTTTCTTGTTAAAAGTAACCACGTACTCATACAAGTAACTCCATTTGGTCATAAGAGTAACTCCATCTGCTCATAAGAATAACTCCATTTGTTTGTAAGTGTTTGTGCATAAGGGTCAACTTCAAAAGTTCATATCTCACATAACAATTAATATTTTTGGAAGATTCAAGTTGGACATGAAACTTTGGCTCGATAGCTTTCCAATGCATGGTGAAAAGCTTGATTCCTATGAGAAACGAGTGAGATATGACCATTTGAAAATAAGCTAACGGGCAGACAGCTTGCGCGCGGCCATACGCAAGACGCGCTAAAGATTAAGTTCGTCTTGAGCGTAACATGTTACACCATAACTTATTATGTAACATGAATAATAACATAGACTGCAACAAAAATGACATGTACTTTACAAATAATAACATTATATCATATCATTATATCATTTATTTCATGTCATTTGAGTTCTTTTTCCAAAAGAAGCGCTGATCTATGAGTTGTCGTGACACCATAATTATGATGTAATAGTTACAACCAAAAATTTGTGAAAAATACTATATGACACTTTCTAAACACCTTTTTGCATATTGTTGTATCATTATACAACCTTTAACCATTTTTATAGTTTTGAGGTTGATTTTGATATATTTTATTTGTGTTGTAGCCAATTATGGGAAGGGTTCTACTAAACATACATAAGATTATTTATCAATATTTAAAGATTTGGTCTAAAATTAGTTGTTGGCTCGGGTAATTTCCCATATCATTTTATTTACTAATGCTTGATAATAGATTTTATACCATCATAAAATAACCCTGAAAAATCACATTTTATGATAGTTGCTGTAATGTAATAGATTAACTTGAACCAATTAGCCATCTTCTATTACTAAAAAAATTGGATCATAAGGCCTTGTTTGGTTGTATATAGGAAGTCATACTTCCTAGGAAGTCATACTTCCTAGGAAGTTATTTTTTCCATGTATGTATTTGAAATTCCTAGGAAGTATAAATTGTGTTTGGTTAATAATGGGAAGTAGAACTTCCTATGGGAAGCTCTACTTACCTAGGGGGACCTAGGTAAGTAACTTCCTCCATTTTGGAGAAAGTAGAACTTCCTAGGAAGTGCAAATTCTCATGATTTTGTCAACCAAACAACTTCATATACTTCTACTTCCTAGGAATTTGCACTTCCCATGATTTATTTTGTCAACCAAACAAACCTAATTATACGGGACAATCGCCAAGTTGTAACCTTTATTTATATATTATTAAAGCCAAACTAAGCCTTTCAAAAACAAGAAAATAATGATAAGTCAATTTGATACGCATTGTAGAATTGTAGTTAAAAGCACATGTAGCTTAGTAGACTAATCCATTTCTTGTTACTAATCTAGCCAATACAATAAAAAAAGTTTATTAAAAAAGATTATGAAAGTTGAACATACGATTGATAGTCATTTGAAAAGATCAATACTCATATAATAGATTAAATAGTTTTTGAGATAGAGGTAGCTTATGGAGTAGCTTTTAAAGATTGAATGTAATTTTTTTTTTATATATATATTTCTAAACTAACAACTAGTTTTACCGAATACTAATCATCATAAAAGCAATTTTCATAGTCAAATTCTAACACCTAATATCTCACATCTACTAATACACATCTGTAACTGACGTGAAATTGAAAGCTATATTCAAGTTCTTGATTTAAAGATAGGTTCTTTATTGTTTCTTGATTGAATCTTGAATGAAAGAATAGTGAATCTTGAATGTTAATTCAAGAAGTAGGTTCGAATTTCTTATGTATCACACACAAGAAATTCAAGGATATGAAATTATCACTTCCTAACCAAGGATTGATAATAATTGGGGTTGCATTCACTGCTAAAACTTTGGATTCACTCCTAAAATTTTAATTCCACAAGGAATAGATTAAACTCAAACAAACACACATTTTTTTATATTATGGACGAAATCTTGGTTATATAATACAAGATTCCTAAACTAATTAAAACTAGTAAGCTTAAAAGGTAAACAAAAATAACTAACAAACTTATCTATTTGTATCTTAAAGGATAAAGATATAAAACTAACTAATCTATCTATAGCCACACGCCTACTTTAGGATAATTATAATAATTAGACTCCTAATTAGACTCAATGACAAATGAATTAGACTCCTAAGTATAATAGGATTCCTTCATCACTAAAACACACTCATTAAAGTAATTAAAAAGCAATTAAACTACATAGTCTCCTAACACAACTAGGACTCTTCACTAAATGATCTTAGCCACGCATCAGTAAATACAACTCACAACAATTACAACTACAGACCAAAACTATTGCAACAATTACTTTTGTCAAACATACCCTATTTTAATTATTTTTTCTAAACTAACCACTAATTTTACAGAACATTAATTCTCATAATAGCAATTTCACAGTCAAACTCTAACAACTAACATCTCATAGCTAACAACTAGTACAAAAACTAACAATTATGCTACTGATAATAGGCTACCGCAGTAACTACTCTTGTCCAATAATAATACTTCACTTGCATAACCCTAATGGATTTTTTTTTGTTGTTTTATTTTGGTACAATACAACAAAGTTAAAAACGCCACAAGGCGGCATCGCCAAAAGTAGCTACATCTATTTAACTACCCATACGCACTGCACAGCTTTTGTTAGCAGTCCGTCGCTCGCATTTCACAAACCTCCGCTGCCCGCCGCTTTGTTCTTCCTTCAGGAGTCTTTCTCTCTTTAATCTTTACACCCTCGCTTCCTCCGTCTCGTTTTTGGTACGTTTTTTCCCAACTTCTTATTCTTTTATTTTTCTTGTAGGGTTTTGTTCTGTTTTTTCATATAAAGAACTAATTATATGTAATAGAATTCTAATTCTTAATTTTTCTGCAGCTGCTTTTACCTTTCTGCTTCGTCCATTTTCTTGAATCGTCTAATCATGGCAACTAGTAAGCAATTCTTTAAATGTTTTTCATGATTTTATTATTTCCCCATGATTATTGTTCTCGTTCTAATTATATTTTTCGATTATCTAAATTAATGGGGTATCGAGTTTGATTTATGAGTTTAATTAAATATTCTTAAAATTGCCATTGCTTCCTTAATCATTTGATTTTTTTGCCCAGTAATTTAGCCCTTAAATTAGCTTTTTTTATAGTGTATTGCTAGTATAATATTGGACTGACCTTTCTTTACCGTTTACTAGATCCAAATGCATGTAATGGGTGCTTTTAAGTTATAAAACATGTAAAAAATAGCCATAGTATATTAACATTGATTTTAAAACGATGAAAATAATTAAAGAAAGAATATTTAAGGTATTCTTGGTATTCTTGGACATCAAACTCTTCAAGAATTGGCTTATATAATAAAGATTGTACTATATGGGTTATATGTTAATTTCAAGCATTTACTGGGATGGAGAGCTTATGTCTATATTTGTTTGCTTTAATTTTTTTGTTGTGATGGTTTTTTTGCAGGGCTTCAATTTGAGAATAATTGTGAAGTTGGGGTTTTCTCTAAGTTGACCAATGCGTATTGTTTGGTCGCAATTGGTGGGTCGGAGAATTTCTACAGGTGGGTTTGCTTAAGTTGCTTGGATGACTAGACTGATTGTGGTTTTTGATTGTTTTGAGATGGAACTTCTGTAGTTTTGATATGAAATGTTCGTTTGCAGTACATTTGAGACTGAATTGGCAGATTATATCCCTGTTGTGAAGACTTCTATTGCTGGTACAAGGATTATAGGGCGAATGTGTGCAGGTTAGGTTGTTTATATTTAAACTGTGATGCCTTTAACTTGTTCGTGTAGATGTTATGATGTTTGTTTTGATTTATGGCAGGAAACAAGAATGGGCTTCTTGTGCCTCACACCACAACTGACCAGGGTGAGTTTGAACTACCATTTCTCTATGCTTTAATCTCTGGCTCTGTTGTCCATGTTTAGTCTCTGTTTCTATGTTCTGTTCATTTGGCTAAGTTCTTGAGATATCCTTGTGCAGCATTTCGTTTTTTTCTTTATCTGTGTTTGGCTGTAAATCTGGTACTGAGGGATTATGTTGTAAGTTTATTGCAAAACGTTTTCTGAACGTTGGACCTCTAGCAGTCATATTTTATTTGGTTGCTGCAATTATGAATGCTATATGTTCTGAAAATATATCACATTGTAATGAAAGTAGCTATAGCTAAATATCGTTATAAGTTGCCTGATCAACAACATTAAGAGTGTGCTCTTTTTAATCATTACCAAGTCCTCATGGCTGTGTGTTAAACTAATAAATCTTTATTAATTTGGGATTGCTATTATTATGTAATTAGTCTGTTGTGACAAGCGTGGGTGTATGCAGCCAATTAGCCAGATAGTTATATAATTTAAAATACCTTTGCCATGTTGGTATTTATTTTCTCAACAGCGACATATTGGTATGAATATAGACATCAGAGGGCATATGTCTTTTAGTGCGTGATGTCTACTCCCCCCCCCCCTATGTAGCTATCTTCTACTGTTGCCATATTTTTTTCTTCTGTTCATTAGTTTTAGAACTATATATATTTCTCAACTAATGGTGTATATCTTCCAGCATAGTACTTTTAACTTGTACATTTGCAGTGGGAACGGAAAAGGGGTGGGTGG
The DNA here is from genome assembly GCF_026745355.1 of Beta vulgaris subsp. vulgaris. Lineage (NCBI taxonomy): Eukaryota > Viridiplantae > Streptophyta > Magnoliopsida > Caryophyllales > Amaranthaceae > Beta > Beta vulgaris. The sequence continues at coordinate 33,632,752 of NC_079208.1, forward strand.
GGGGGGGGGAGCTATGCCCTTTAGCTTCCTCTTAGCTATGTGAGAAAAGGTGGGAAAGAACAATAGATTAGGGAATTATGGCAATGGATCAACTCAAATGAATTAGAATAGGAAAAAAATACACATCATGTGCTAGCGTTGCATAAAAAAGTATATGTCGCCTGATGTTTATTGCAATACCTATTTGTCACTGTTGACAAAATTGATACCAATATGGAAAATGTATGTTAATTTAAATACCTTTTTGGTTAATTGGCCCGTGTATGCGGCTGATTTAAAGGCTTGATAGGTTTTGAAGGAACGTGGTGCTTTATTGTGTCTATCTTGTTAAATTGGTGTTCCAGAAGAACGTAATCGTACTGTTTTAGTGGACAATTTTATGCTCTTGAATAATTGGGGGCTGGGGGGAATGGTATGTATGTTGAGTTGTAGTATTCTTGATATTGAAAATTATAGATCTTACCTCATAGAAGTTAGGGATAAATGCTCTGCTTCTAGCGAGTAATTTTACTGTTGGACCACTTGTATCTGTATGCCCGTCTTTTAATTGCTTTTCCCTCCTTCACCTATGGTTGCTTAGCAAATTATATATTAATTTTGCTCTTCAGCACAAGCACCATACTGTAGTTCGAAGTTGCCAACTTGTACCGCTATGCACTATCGCAGGAAGTTTAGCACTTGCCTCTTTTTTCTTTTCTTTTTCTCATACCAACGCAGATTCTCTTATGTCTTATGAACTTCAATTCTATTTGTTTATGCAGTTCATATTTTAGTAAATTTTGTTGCTAGGACTCCACCACTACACTACTGGTAGACTTTGTTGCATGTAGTATTTAAGACTTTGATAAGACTAGTGTCTGTTGGCAAGTGACTAAACACTAGTTCACAAACAAAAGAATAAAATTGTCTGTGGTTTGATGTTTTCTACTATGTAGAAAGATTGTCTTTAGTACTCTGGTTTACTGCAAGATACAATGACATTAAATGTCAAATATTTACTTAGCTGGTGTAATGGGGAGTGTCGTTGTGCTTATTATTCACAGCAACTGGAGTTTTTCTCCATTAGCTTGCTTGTTGGCCGGCTTAGCTTTCTTCTGAGCCACATAGTATCGTTATTCAACTTCCCCTCTCGTATCTTATTGATTTGTTTTCAAACTTTTATTTAATAAATTTTTATTGCTGACTGTATGTTTTGCTTTTCTTATTGAAGAACTCCAACACTTGAGGAACTGTCTTCCTGATTCAGTAGTTGTTCAACGTATTGAAGAAAAGCTATCTGCTTTAGGAAACTGCATAGCATGCAATGACTATGTTGCTCTGACCCACACTGATCTTGATAAGGAAACAGAGGAGCTTATTGCAGATGTTCTTGGCGTTGAGGTCTTCAGGCAGACAATTGCTGGAAACATTCTTGTGGGAAGCTACTGTGCGATCACCAACAAAGGTGGTTTGGTATGTAACTTCTATCCTTCGAGAAAGCCTTAACCAATAGTATTGAGGATCTATCTTCGGACACTTAACGATTTAACTCTTATTGATGCCATCGAATCAGCATCTTTGAGTACCAATACGAGGTATTGAAGTACCAGTGAAAGACATTATAGTACTATACAAATTTTTCGAAGTACCGAAAGCCTTTATAATAGTACCAATGTACATGGTTGGTACCAGTAAGTGTTCAATTGGTATCATAAAAAGGTGTCAATAGTATTCTTGTAGTTCAAAAAATGTGTATTTAATACCAGTATTATGTGTTAGCTTCCAAAATGGACACTCATCTCTTCCCTCCAGAGTGAACTTGAAGATCCATATACCTAATATTATAGCTTGTCTGATCTTTAAATATTTATGCTATTATCTGTGTTACTATAGGTCCATCCTCACACCTCAATTGAAGATTTGGATGAGCTTTCTACACCTACTTCAGGTCCCCCTGGTGGCTGGAACAGTTAACCGAGGTAGTGAAGTAATTGCTGCTGGTTTGACAGTAAATGACTGGACGGCGTTTTGTGGTTCTGATACAACAGCTACTGAACTATCAGTAATTGAGAGTGTCTTCAGGTTGAGGGAAGCCCAACCTAGTGCTATTGTTGATGAGATGAGGAAGTCATTAATCGACAGCACTATATGAGCGTCTTTGATTTTTCTGTTCCTGTTACCTATCATTGCAGGAAATGTAGTTAATAATTAAAGGAGCTCCATATTGTTCCTCAAAGTCATCGACGTTGAACTTCAGTATAGGAAGAAGTGTTGGTCCAACTGTTTGGAATTATATCTGGAACTTTTGGCTTTGTAATGAACTATTAGAATTATTATGTTTGGAATGTTGGCTATGTTAGAATGAACATTTAACCAGATATGGTAGAATTCTCAACAATGATTGTTATAGCTTACTGTGATTTTTGATGGATATGATTTCATTATTAGTGTTTTAGCAACAGAAAATGAATTATTGGGTATGATGTGCTGAACTTTTCTGATCTATAGAGGTATTCATGTTGAGCAGATTTCACGATCGACGAACAAGTGTCTTGGTAATGGCGAAATTCCTAGTATTTTATATTACACTTCATTATAATTTTTTGTAGGCATGACATACAGCCTAGAGTTGGTACATCTCGGGACAATTTTTACTCTTTGTTTGGTAAGTGGTCATAAATAGTGGTAATGATATTTAGTGTAAATTTGTAAAGAAGTTCTCATGTTAATAACCATGGGAATGAACCTTTATCATGAAATATGGGTTTTCCTTTTTAAATTTTCTTTATCACCTAATACTACCTTCTTAAGTTGTATATGTTGGGATGAAATAGCATTACCATAGGTAATGATATTGCATTTCTAGTATAAATTTACACATTAATACATTATCATTCCCACAATTTATGACTTCTTACAAAACGAACTGTTAAAGTATGAGTCTAATTTTCTTTACCCAACATGTCAAGATTGAATATGCGTCTTAGTGTTTACAGGAAAAATGAGTAATAGATTTAAAACCACCTTGATCTAACCATAGACTCATAATTTTTTTCACACATAACATAAATCATTCTTACATAGCCAACCTTTCTGGTTGAACGTTCATTCTACCATATATGATTGAAATATTCATTCTACCATTTCTGGTTAAATGTTCATTCTAACATAGCCAACATTCCAAACATAATAATTCTAATAGTTAATTACAAAGCCAAAAGTTCCAGATATAATTCCAAACAGTTGGACCAACACTTCTTCCTATACCGAAGTTCAACGTCGATGACTTTGAGGACACAATATGGAGCTCCTTTAATTATTAACTACATTTCCTGCAATGATAGGTAACAGGAACAAAAAAAATCAAAGACGCTCATATAGTGCTGTCGATTAATGACTTCCTCATCTCATCAACAATAGCACTAGGTTGGGCTTCCCTCAACCTGAAGACACTCTCAATTACTGATAGTTCAGTAGCTGTTGTATCAGAACCACAAAACGCCGTCCAGTCATTTACTGTCAAACCAGCAGCAATTACTTCACTACCTCGGTTAACTGTTCCAGCCACCAGGGGGACCTGAAGTAGGGTAGAAAGCTCATCCAAATCTTCAATTGAGGTGTGAGGATGGACCTATAGTAACACAGATAATAGCATAAATATTTAAAGATCAGATAAGCTATAATATTAGGTATATGGATCTTCAAGTTCACTCTGGAGGGAAGAGATGAGTGTCCATTTTGGAAGCTAACACATAATACTGGTATTAAATAAACATTTTTTGAACTACAAGAATACTATTGACACTTTTTATGATACCAATTGAACACTTACTGGTACCAACCATGTACATTGGTACTATTATAAAGGCTTTCGGTACTTCGAAAAATTTGCATAGGTACTATAATGTCTTTCACTGGTACTTCAATACCTCGTATTGGTACTCAAAGATGCTGATTCGATGGCATCAATAAGAGTTAAATCGTTAAGTGTCCCAAGATAGATCCTCAATATTATTGGTTAAGGCTTTCTTGAAGGATAGAAGTTACATACCAAACCACCTTTGTTGGTGATCACACAGTAGCTTCCCACAAGAATGTTTCCAGCAATTGTCTGCCTGAAGACCTCAACACCAAGAACATCTGCGATAAGCTCCTCTGTTTCCTTATCAAGATCAGTGTGGGTCAGAGCAACATAGTCATTGCATGCTATGCAGTTTCCTAAAGCAGATAGTTTTTCTTCAATTGAATACTGAATCAAGAAGACAATTCCTCAAGTGTTGGAGTTCTTGAAAGAGTTTGAATGGTTGATGTTCTCATTATCAATTTACAGAATATATACAATCTACTAGAGTATATTTAGCCTAATATTTAGGTAACTGACTAACTATATAAGGCACTAAAGAGATACTTTACAAATATACAAAATAGCATAATATATTAGCATATATTCTAACACTGCCCCGCAGTCTAAGCGGGAGGTTCACAAACGTTGAGACTGGCCCAAAAATCATCAAAGACGACTCATGGAAGACCTTTTGTAAATATGTCAGCAAGTTGATATCGAGAGGGGACATGTAGAACGCGAACTTCTCCTTTAGCAACCTTTTCACGGACGAAGTGAATGTCCATCTCAATATGTTTGGTGCGTTGATGTTGTACCGGATTGGCAGATACCTAAATGGCACTCACATTGTCACAAAAAACGAGGATGGCTTTGTGAATGGGACAATGGAGTTCAAGGAGGAGGTTCCGGAGCCAACGACGACATTGGCTACCCTTCTGTATTCAGCTTCAGCACTAGAGTGGGACAATGTAGGTTGGCGTTTAGATGACCAAGAAATTAAGTTATCACCAAGAAACACACAATACCCTGAAGTAGATCGGCGGGTATCGGGACTCCTCCCAATCAGCGTCAGTATAAGAAATGAGCTCAGTAAGAGAAGATTTATACAGATGTAAACCATAAGAAAAGGTACCCTGCAGATAGCGTAAAATACGCTTAAGAGCAGTCATATGCTTGTCCCTGGCATCATGCATGTGGAGACAAACCTGTTGAACAACATAGGAGATGTCAGGTCTAGTGAAGGTAAGGTACTGGAGGCCACCAGCAAGACTCCTATACTTAGTAGGATCCTCAAAAGGGAAGTCCTTTGAGGCACTAAGTTTAGGTTAGTGTCAACAGGAGTGGAACAAGAGCTGCAGTTAGTCATGCCAGCCCTTTCAAGAAGCTTTGTAGCATACTGTTTCTGTGATAAGAACATGCCAGTAGCAGTGTGGGTCACAACAATCCCCAAAAAGAAACTCAGAGGACCCAGATCCTTTATAGCAAATTCAGTCCCCAAAAGAGTCATAAAGTGCTTCCTCAAGCGATCGGATGATGCTGTAAGAATATCATCAACATATAACAAAATATAAGCTATATCCGAGCCCTGTCTGTAAATAAACAATGAATGATCATAGATACTGTAGAAAAACCAATAGTGCAACAAAATCCGCAAAACGCTGATTCCAAGCCCGAGGGGCCTGTTTGAGACCATAGAGAGATTTCTTCAGTAAACACACATGATCAGGATGAGTGGAGTCTCGAAAACCCATGGGTTGATGCATATATACTGTTTCATTGAGATAACCATGTAAGAAAGCATTCTTGACATCCAACTGGTGAATGGGCCAAGAATGAGAAAGATCAATGCTAAGAATAGTACGAATAGTGGTCGGTTTTACGACCGGGCTAATAGTCTCATCACAATCAATGCCCTGCTGTTGAGTCTTCCCATCACCTACAAGACGGGCTTTATGCCGCTCAAATGAACCATCAAATTTTCGTTTATGACGAAAAATCCACATAGATCTAATGACATTCACACCTTGTGGCCTAGGTACCAATTCCCAGGTTTTATTATCAATTAGAGCATTAAATTCTTCTAACATTGCATTTCCAGTTTGGGTCACGAATAGCATTAACAGGATCTTTGGGAAGGGGAGATATGTTAGGGATAGTCATGGTATGAAAGTTGGAAGAATTTTTGAAATTTGGTTTGAAGATGCTGTGTTTTGCTCGTGTGGACATGGGGTGTGGGGTTGGGCCTGACAGAGTGGGGCGAGTCAAGGGAGGTGAGGCAGGCGCTGGTGAAGATGGAAGGGAAGGGGCTGGCCAAGTCCGTGTAGGGGAGGGAGGGGACGAACTGGGCTGTGGGGTTAGAGAGAGCGACAATACCGAGTGAGGGGCGTGTGGGCCCAGCAGACGCAAGAGGCCTAAGAGGAGAAGCTTGGGCAGTGGGCTGCTCAAAAGGTGGGGCGCTATTTTGATGATGTAGGTAGTGGAGGAGAGGATTAGAGTCCAGAAAATTGTAATCATCCATGGGAGGAGTGTGAAACTTAGAAAAAGGAAATTCAGTTTCGACAAACTTCACATGACGACAAATAATTAACTTGCCACTAGACATATCATAGCATTTGGAGCCCCGATGATTGGAGGCGGGACCAAGATAGACACAAGGGTGGACCTTCTTGCAATTTGTGGATAGAAGTGGAGGGAAAGAGAGGAAAGCAGAGACAACCAAAGACCTTTAAATCCGAATATGTGGGATCGCAGTGATATAAGATTTGAGTGGGAGACTTGAAGCCTAGGACTCTGGTGGGAAGAATGTTTAAGAGGTATGTGGCCATTTCTAAAGCATGATGCCAAAAGGAGAGGGGCAACGATGCATGACCAAGTAAGGTCCGAATGATGTTGTTTATGGATTTTATGTGTCGTTCGGCTTTGCCGTTTTGAGGCCATCATGCTCAAAGAATGCTTTGAATGTGCCATTTATGTATTCGGTGCCATTGTCACATTGAAAAGTTTTAATATGACACTCAAATTGAGTACGGACGAGTGCATGAAAAGATTAAAACAAGTGTTTGACCTGTGATTTCTTGGCAATAGGAAACGTCCATAAAAATTTGCTATAATCATCAAGAACAAAACATAATAAAAATGACCAGAAAAACTCATAATGGGAGACGTCCAAAGATCACTATGAATAATATCAAATGGTTGAGCAGTGTATGAACCAGAAGCATAAAACGGCAATTTAGAGTGTTTGCCGAGGGGACAGGAAAAACAAAAAGAATTACAAGCCTTATTACAATCAATAAACTTATTACTACTGAGAGATCTAAGAACAGCAGCACCAGGATGACCTAAGCGATTATGCCAAAGATCCGAGGAAGTAGCAGTAAAGGCAGAGTTATTGACGGGAGACATGGCTTGATTTTGAGAGAAAATAGGATAAAGGTCACCGGTACTGTCACATCTCACGAGTTTGGTTCCCGTCTGTAAATCATTCACAGAAAAACCAAAGGGATCAAATTAAATAGAAACTGAATTTATGGTGAATTTACGAACGGAGATTAAATTCTTAATCAATTTAGGAGCATGTAACACATTTTTTAACGTAAAGGGAGGATATGGGGAAGGCAACATAGTACTAGCGTGGCCAACAATTGGAATTAAATGACCACTACCAACAACAATATTATTATTTTTAATGCTCGAATTGACATAAGAAGAAAGAATACCTTGGTCCGCAGTCATGTGAGATGTAGCACCAGTGTCCATGTAATAATTTCCGTCCGGTTGAGAAAATGAGAGTGTGTGCATAGCAGCTTCCGCGTCCGTGGGAGTGTAGGAGGGAGCCATGACGGGATAAGCTTGCGGACGAGCGCCCATAATTCCTGGGCCAGCAGACCGAGGTAGAAGGTGCTGGGCAGTAGGCCGTGGGGCCCACGACGTAGTTGGATATGGGCACGGAGGGGGCGTGTGCCACTGATTGGGCCATGGAGCCCAAGAAGCCCAAGGAGGCTGCTGCCAATAAGAAGGGGGCCCGGTTTGAGTGGGCTGACCATGAGGAGGTCGCCCTTTGCAAGAACCTTTAGAGTTAGGTTTCTTTTGTTTGTTGTTTTTGGAGTTGGGACGTGAAGTTGAAGAGGAGAGGTCGGGACTAGGGGTGCCGCCGGAACCGGTGACCAGAGCCGCCTGGGAGCGGTTGCTAGACCCCCCTTCCTTAGCGAGACGATGCTTGATCGTCCGTTCAGCAAGCTTGAGTCGAGAGCGACAACTTTCAAAAGAGGGGAGAGGCTCTTGGTTCTGGATGTAGTCGACGGTGCCGGCGTAGGCCTCAGGGAGCCTAGCCGTGAGTTTAAGAACCAACCGACCGTCAGAAAGAGGAGAACTAACATCGGCAAGGCGGACGGCTAATGATTTTATGTGATTACAGTAGCTATCAATAGACGAAAAATTCTCGAAATCAAGGGCAGCAAGGTCTTCTTCAAGATGAGTGGCGCGAGAAGCTTCGTTGTCCTGAAACAAAGATTCGAGACGGGCCCATGCACCATGAGCAGTGTCGTCTTTGAGTAAAATAGCATGGAGGAGGTCGGTGGATATTGTCCCGTATATCCATTGAAGAACCACGACATCTACGCGCTTCCATAAGACAAGGTCTTTTGCTTTGGATGCGGCATAGGCGGCGACCTCCGTTTCCTCCGTAGGAGGAATGATGTGGTGGTGAAGATCATGAACCCTAACTAGAACCGTAAATAAAGCCGCCCAAGAGTGATACATACCATGCTCCATATCCAATGTAATGGGAATAAGGGACTTAACATTGGTGATGGTCAAAGCGGGATGAAACTTGAGTGTGTCGGCCATGGAGGATGTGCAGCGGAAGAAGATGAGGAACGAGAAAGAAGAAGTTCTGTTAGGGAATTAGGAACGTAGCCTAACTGATACCATGAAAGAGTTTGAATGGTTGATGTTCTCATTATCAATTTATAGAATATATACAATCTACTAGAATATATTTAGCCTAATATTTAGGTAACTGACTAACTATATAAGGCACTATAGATACTTTACAAATATACAAAATAGCAGAATATATTAGCACATATTCAAACAGTTCTTCAATAAGAAAAGCAAAACATACCAACAATAAAAATTTATTAAATAAAAGTTTGAAAACAACTCAATGAGATACTAGAGGGGAAGTTGAATAACGATACTATGTGGCTCAGAAGAAAGCTAAGCCGGCCAACAAGCAAGCCAATGGAGAAAAACTTTAGACGGCTGTAGTGACGACATCGTATGAGTCTGCCCAATATGATTGGTTCTCTTTCACTCTACAATACCTAGTTGCTCAAATGAAGTCATTCAAGTCGAAGTTTGAATCAAAAGGGTATGTTACCGGATATGGAGCGAGGGTTGCACAGTTGCTCATTTGGTGAGTCTTATAAACTTTTGATATATTTAGTAGTCTATAGTTTATATTCATGACTATAATTTTTTGTTTTAGCAGATTATATATTTAGATCGACTGAACCGTCCTCTAATTAGACAGTGGCGGAGCCAGCTGGGGGACATGGGGACAGATGTCCCCCCACTTTGAAAAATTCATTTTACGGGTTTTTAAAAAAAACAAAAAAAATGAAAAAATGACGTGTGAAAGTAAAGGCAGATGAACTAAGGCAAAGCAAAGCAGAACGAAGAGAGAGAAATTGATAAACCCTGGCTCCCTGAGCCTCGATCCCGCTGGAAGCCGCCATCCTTAGTCTGCCTCCGCCCGTCGGAACCCAAGCCCAACTGTCCACTCGCCCAGTGGCCAAGTGTGTCTTTTTTTTCTAAACCTTAAGTTTAATTTCATTCTTTTTAGGTAATATTTGGCAATTGTAGAGTAAATTGACTTGTAAATTGTTATTGTTATCATTGTTTCATTGTGATTATTGTTGAATACTTTAGTAGTTGAGTTGATTTGTTGTTGTTCATGATTTCTTGAGTTGATTTGTTGATTCATGTTTTAGGTTTGTAATTTCCAATTTCTAATTTGTAAGTATGAGTTGATTTGTAAATTGCTAGTTGATTCATGTTTTAGGTTTGTAATTTCCAATTTCTAATTTGTAAGTATGAGTTGATTTGTAAATTGCTAATAATGTTTAGCTTTTTGTTTGTTTTATCTTGAGATAAGTTGAGTATATACTCCGATGCTTTTGTGTTGGATTATTGATAACAAGAGTGAAAGCTCATAATTTCTTGATCTTTGGAGGACTTCAGAAAATAGTTAGCTCTAGTTATTTAATCAATGATGATACCAAATTTTAATATGGCCGGAGATCAGTGACTTTAGATGATATATACACAATATTTTAAATTGTCCACTTGTTTTAGCTAAGTTCCATATTTCTTGATGGCATTTCACTTTATCTAGGTGTACTAGTTTACAACAGTAATATGTAAGCCTGGTGTTTGATGATATGTTTATGAGACTAAAGATGAATATGTTATTCTGGATGTTCCTATCATATCCATGAACATGTTTGCAGTTTTATGAAATAGAATCAGTTATATGTCTCTTTCTTGTGGCAAACTGCTCTACGTGCGCTATGCTTTGAGTTTCAGGGAAAGAAGTTTGTGTTATAGTGTGATTTTTTATATTTTTTTCCGATGTACCACGTCTGTATTTTGTTCCCCCATTTTGAAAATCCTGGCTCCGCCACTGTAATTAGATGGGGTGTATTCCCAAGAGCAGCAGTGTGGACTGGGGAGCTAGTTAAGAAGGCCATTGGGGATGATAAAAAGAAAAATGAGCAATATGGGAAGAATAATGTAATGTGTTTAACCTTCAAGATAATTTTATGCTTATATCATTGTTTTTTTAAATTAGGACCTAAGTTGCCCTGGCATTTGTTAGTGGATTGTATATGAATTCTGTGTGCAGACTGTGGTTATGAAGTATGGTGAGAGGCACCCGTGCGAAGTAGATGATGAAGAAGTACATGAGGAAAAGGAAGAAGCTGAGGAAAACGAGGAAGATGAGGATGAGTAAACTAAAGAAGCTGAAGAAGATGAAGGTGAAGATGAAGGTACCCAACCAGTTGAAGAAGAAGTTGATGTTGAAGTGGCACAGGCAGTTGCCAGTGTCACACACATGGAGTTGCAGCAGTGGCAGGGAAAGGGACGCGTGTAGTGGCTGGGGTAGAGCTCAAAAGTAACAGGAGCAGAGGCTGCAACGATAGCTGAGGACTTGTAATTAGACTCATGAGGGATTCTTATTTGAGAAAAGTGATTGAGTTTGTTTTATATAATTAAGCTAGACGAGAAATACTTATTATTAGTTAACAATTAAAAAAAATTGAAATGTTATGAGTTGGTAAGAGGCAATTTGTCTATCTTGATTCTCATGTTGATAGAAAGTGGTTAACTCTTAAACCGTATTCATGTCATCACTTAGAGTAGTAGCTTGAGTTCATTGTTAATTATAAAAGAAGAGTATTGTAATTAAGAAGTTATACATGTATATGTTAGTTAGTTGAGAACTGTTTACCTAAACTCTAAGAATGAATTGGTTATGTCAGTTTAGTTAAGTAATGTAAGGAAAGGGATTAATTAAGTGTTGATGATATCAAGATTGCTAGAAGTCAACTTCATTGCGAGGCTTATTTGTGAATATATCCGAGTTAATGTGACGAAAGAATAACCTATAAACAACTTAATATAGTAAAGTTAGAACACTAGTTAGAGTTTACTAAAATGCAATTACGATATCTGCATTCTTTCCATATTACCTAGTAAACAGAGCTAATAGTCCAGTAAACTATTTTCATGCTGATTATAAAGTAAGACATTGCCGACTTATTTGTTAAATGATTAAGATTTGAGTTACTCAAAGTTAACTTGTAAGAGATTCACTTTGATTGGCTTTTAAATGAAAGATGTGACTTTGTTGGTGCTAGAAATAACTTTGGAAAGGAGTAATCAATAGCGGCTAATAATATGTTGAGAATGGGTCATTAGTTAATTAATTATGTACTTAGTTACCTAGGTTGTGTAAAATGAGATTTCACTCTGATATTGGTATATGGAATAATATAATCAGGTTGCTCTATTGTGTAATTAGTAGTCACCAAAAGTAAGTCAATACCTCATATTACTTAAGGAAGTGTAAGTCCAAGAAATACTTTAAAGAAGCTCCAACTACATGATTAAATAACTTTTAATTAGAAATGAGGTTGACTTGCTCTACTAATTAGGATTATGATTCATTAATGGTTGACATTTATAATGGTAATTGGGATTAGACTTACGAGATAACATGACTCATAATTGATTAAGTCTTATCAACCTTTGTTTCATGAATCTCGAATTGTGGAATCTACGCCAACTCTCCTTAGTTAATTCTAAGAGAGAGACTTATTGTATTGTTGTTGGTCTCGATGACAGTTGTTATCAATATTGAGATAAATGTCGATTAATAATCGTGAAGTATAAAAGAGTATAAACTATATATAAGCAAGAATTCGAATTGTGTGTATGTAATTTAGTAACTCTCGTTAGTTAATTCTAACGGAGAGACCTTTTATCATTGTTGTTGGTATTTATCAAGTATGATTATTTACACGTTAGTGTGGTCTACAAGTTCTATGATTGGTGCTGAATTAAATATAAAAGTATATATGTATCGTCCTCGAAATACTTGTAAGGGTGCTATGTTAAGCGATTATGGTTCTCTAAGTTAGTTTCTGGTTTGGTTTGTTTTACAAAGATGTTAAGAATTATAAAACTATTGGATGACATCCAAGAATGATCTTGAAATATGAATGATAATGAGAAGTGATCTAAAGGGAAAAGTAGTCTAGTCTGAGTCGAAGGATGAGGTGAAATGAACGGTACCCCTATGGACTCTGAACCTTGGGGGGGTCCCCACAGGGAAACCTGCCCATTGCTATGTGAGACGATAATCGGGTGCTATATCAAGTAATGTGAAACATGTGGACGATTGATTGGTTGAGTGACGACCCCCACTGTCGGAGTGTAAGTTTTGTCTCCTCCGTCGTGTTCTCTTTCCCCCTGATTAAAAAGGAAGTTATCTCAAAGTATGAAAGTTATTCCGATATTGAATTTTCGAAAAGGAATCATATCCTGGTAAGTTGTTTCTATATTGGATTCTCGATAAGGAATCGTATCAGGTAAGTAATGAATGTTTATTCAATATTTGAATATGAATATTGATATTGGTTTCCTGATAAGGAAGCATATCATGGTAAGTTATATTGATGTTGGATTCCCGATAAAGAATCATATCATCTTAAGGAATCATATTTTGGTATTGGATTCCCGATAAGGAATCATCTCATGGAGTGTTGTCATGTTATTTAATTTCTAATGAGGAATTGTTTCTAAAAGTATAAGGAAATGACTGATATAGAATTTGAGAATATAAGTTGGAATTCTGATAAGAAATCAACTAAAGGAAATAAAGTATATTGCTTATATCAAAGTTGGTGACCTCAAATTCCTATTATGGAATCGTGATAAGTTGAAAGGTTGATTAAATGAGAATGTATGAAACGTGTCTTTGTTGGGAGTCACCTTATTGTGGTTGTTATCATGTGAATTATGGTGTAATATGAAACGGATAATTGGATAAAAATGTAATATGTATGTTCAACAAAAATTATTGTTAAGCATGTTGTGATGAATGTGATTGTTGAACTTATGTTGATAGCGTGAGAGTCGTTTTCAAGTAAAAAGTCACCAAAATATTTGTTAAGCTTATTTACGGGTTAAGTATTCAGCTTTGCTGATGTGTGTTTGTTATTTTGTCATTTCTGTGGCTTGTCACTCGGTGGGTGGAAGCTCCTTAAATGTTTCAAGATAAAGCCATAAGTTAATATTTTGCAAGTTTCAACTGATACGAGCTGGAGCGGTGTTGTATTTCTTTCCGAAGTGAGGACGCTCAACTTTGTAATAGATAGCCGTTTATTATTTATAATCTATCTTTCCACTTAAGAGTTGTTAGTGCGCCTGATTCTCTGTTGGGTGTTGCTCCGCGAAAGCGTTGAAGTTGTTGAGTTCTGGGATTTGGAAATATTTTATTTATTGAAATTGTAACATTTCATATTATTTCTCGCTTTGGAGTTGTCCTTCTTTCAAAGGAAAATTTGCCGGATCTTCTTTAGGAACTTATTGGAATAGAGTCTGAGAATTAGGGCATTGTTGTGATAGTTAATTTGAATGAATTAAATAGAATTGGGAATTGAGTTCCACACTCTCTGATGTAGTTTGGTGTTCGTAATGGTAATAGTTCGGGTTATCTCGACCATAATATCTTCTGTTGTGTTTAACCCTTTGTAAGCTGGTCGCGAGAAACCGGGATGTTACAGTATTCGCAAGAGCATATGACATCCATACATAGATATTAACAGTCACCTGCAAATTGAAATAGCCTCCGTCAGGATAGGTTCAAATAACAAAACACAAGTTAGCAAAGGTGAGTACACAAGTAGAATTTTAGAGAAATATTATGTGTGGCTAGAACTAGTTTTTCTTTCACAATCTCTTTATATCAAATGACCCTTCCCAAAAGAAAATAAGATGCAACACATTACTTAACTTAATTATTCTACATTAAGTACTTGAATCTGCGTTGCTTGTTTTAATAAATCTCAAAAAGTATGATCATTGGTATTTTTATTTTATTTTTCTTATTTGTATTTCTTGAGATATAGCATTTTAATTTGACAATATATTTTGTATGTTATACAATTTTCACTTAATTGGGTCCACTTTTCTTATGACATAGGTTTTTTTTGGTTCACCATTTGATCGATTTTTTTTTTGAAAGGAATGTGATCGATTTTTTGGTTAGTCACAATATGAATAAACATATCTTATCGTTTGTAATGGGGATGGATTTTTATTTTTGTTTTTATCCCATTATTTTATATGAGTGGTGGATGGTCTAAGATGCATCCTATACAAAATATTGAGCTGTAAGTTTTTTTTTATTTTTTATTTTTTTTGTGTTTGCACCCGTTTCATCCTTCGGGCTACATTCGGATCGATGCCAAATTCGGGGTGGTTAAGTTTCATTCCTCTCTCAAGATTGTTGCGGGGATTCGAACACAGATCCGTCCTACCAAAACCAGTCTCCATCACCACTGGGCCAACACTTACTTGGTAAATATTGAACGTAAGTCATAAATCATGGGATGCAATTATAACATATGGGATAATGGAATGGATAAAAAAAAAAAAACATATGTGATAATGATTAATTCAGAGTTAGACTAAAATTCACACATTTCCGCTAGTTTTCTAAGACTTCCCGCCTCAAATTTATGAAAATAATTACATCATCATGAAACACCCTAATAATAACTCTCATATTTGCATGAACAGTGGCGGAGCCACTAAGGAACAAGGGGTA
Organism: Beta vulgaris subsp. vulgaris; assembly: GCF_026745355.1. NCBI lineage: Eukaryota > Viridiplantae > Streptophyta > Magnoliopsida > Caryophyllales > Amaranthaceae > Beta > Beta vulgaris. The sequence goes on from NC_079208.1 coordinate 33,647,976, forward strand.
GCATCTGCTACCCCTGGTTTTTGTAAAAGAATTATTTTCGCGTCTTTTACATAGATGAGTAGAGGAGTGCAGTTGGATTCCTGGCAGTTTGGAAAGTTCAAAGGCAATGTTGAAGGTCCCGTGATCGATGATCTCGTCTGTAGCCTTTTAGATTTTTGCTTTTGCTACTTATATTTGGGCTTTCAGCTAGTTTCTAACCATATTAGGTGATCTATGAGTGGGATGGTAATTATCCAATGTTTATTATGAATGATCTTAAAAAAAGCTTTTTTTGGAAAATAATAAAAGTTAGATATATCTATATTTGCCACTGTTAAATCGTGTTTATAAATTAATCTCTAATTAGATAAAATTAATATTTTTAATGATGTCTTGAGAAAGATTATTAATAAATTGTAAATAGGTTATGGACTATAAGAACTCGATGTCAACTATTGTAATTATTTAATCACTAAGTAATATTAAACTCTATTACTTTTCGACCAAGTAAGTGTTGGCCCAGTGGTGATGGGGACTGGCTTTGGTAGGACGGACCCGTGTTCGAATCCTCGCAACACCCTTGGGAGGTGAATGAAACCTAATCACCCCGAACTTGGCCTCGATCCGGATGTCACCCGAAGGGTGAACCGGGTGCAAACACCCAAAAAAAAAAAACTCTATTACTTTTCGAGTTTCATAGTATAATTTTTTTTGCATTCATAATATTGTAATATTACGCTACCCCGCACTTAAAATCCTAGATCCGCCACTGTGCATGAACATGAAATTTTAATAATCGAAAGAAGATCTACTAAAGCTGCTATTATCTCTGAGGTCTAACTTTAACCTCCGACTCCACCTTTATCACCGATTTTCTAAATTAAGACCGTTATAATAAAGTCATGATATATGTTGACTTCACGACTAACCTACTTCATATCTTTATTCTTGTCTTAATATGCATACATATATAGCCGTCCGATCACATCGTACAGATAATTGACGATCAAGATTACTCGACCGTTACATTTTATTGACCCCACCAACCACTTTTTCAAAAATTTAAAAATTGAGCCGTTTTTCTCCACTTCTTACTTCTTCATCCTCTTCTTCTACCTTAAACCCACAATCATTCATCTACCTCCCCCTCTCTGTTTCTCTCCACTTCATGAAAATTTCATTTCTGATTTTTCATAAACTACCATAATTTTCCTGAAATCTAGCAAATTGATAAAGAAAATAGGTACCCAAATACCCAATAAATTCCAAAAAAGAAAAAGAAGATGATAAAGAAACCGTCATCTCCTACAACTTCTCCGGTTACGATAACGGTAACATCAGGCGGGGGAGGAAGAAGAAGCATCGGATTAACAAGCCCAATTCAACGCCACTCTCTCTCCCCTCTTAGCGCAAAAAGCAACCGCAATTCCTCCGCTAGAAGGAGGCGATACTCCATCTCTCAGCAACAGAATGAGGCTGTTGACGGAGAAGAAGATGAAGAACTCGTATCGTATACGGTTCATATCCCCCCAACCCCAGAAAGGCCTCCGTTTCCGTCAATTTCTGATTCGCAGAACAGCAATGTCAATGGAGTGGAAGCCCGATCATCGGGTCGGGACGGGCCTTATCCGGGCCAGGGTGAGTTTGGGGCAGGTTTCATCTCAGGGACGATTTTTACAGGTGGGTTTAACTCGGTTACACGCGGGCACGTGATAGAATGCTCGGTGGAGAAGCCGGAGGGGGGGAAGTCACGTGAGGGGTGTATGATGAAAGGGTGTGATGAGAAAGGGATAAATCCGTGTGATTGTGGGTTTAAGATTTGTAGGGAGTGTTATTTGGATTGTTTGGGGAACAAAAATGGCGGGAATTGTCCTGGGTGTAAGGAGTTGTATGATAAGGAGGAGAGAGAATGTGGTAGGAGTAAAGAATTATTGGATGAAGAAGATGAAGATGAAGCTCGTCCACTGCCGAAAATGGCGGAATTAAAGATGGATAAGAGGCTTTCCTTGGTGAAATCGGTCAAGAACCCGCCTGATTTCGATCATAATAGGTGGTTGTTTGAGACTAAGGGGACTTATGGGTATGGAAATGCGGTTTGGCCTAAAGATGGGTACGGGTTCGGGCCTGGAGAAGGGAATAACGGGTTCGAATATCCGCCGGATTTCGGAGAGAGGTGTAGGAAGCCTTTGACTAGGAAGGTTGCTGTTTCTGCTGCTATTCTCAGTCCTTATAGGTATATTTGTTTATACCAACTTCAAGACTTTTTTTTATCGTGGATTATTTTTGATATAATTGGGTTATTTATGTGGTTTTGGCTATTATTTGAGCATGTTTATGTTATTATTAATGTAATTGGGTTCTTTATGTGGTTTTGGCTATAATTTGAGCATGTTTATGTTATTTTGAATATAATTGGGTTCTTTATGTGGTTTTGACTATAATTTGAGCATGTTTATCTTATTTTAAATATAATTGGGTTGTTTATGTGGTTTTGGCTATAATTTGAGCATGTTTAAGTTGTAGTTTTCTGATACTGTGATTTAGAAATTATTGTGTGTTATGTCTTGATTAGATGCGTTGATCTACTTAGATGTCAGATTAGACTAATTTTTTTACGCAAGTATTAACATTTATAGGATTCGTTTGGCATCCTTTCTGAAAATTTTAAGATAATTGAAACAAGCTTAATTGACTAAAAACTGGCTCTTTATATCATTTAATGCATTCGAGCTCATGTCTATTCATACACTATATGCAAATATCAATGTTGATATGTAGCTGAAACATTTTTACAATATAAGCTTGATTGACTAAAACCTGGCTCTTTTTCATGTATTATATCTGAGTCTGAGGGGCTAGAGTAATATGACTAGGGGCGGGGTTATTTATTAGGAGTATTTAGTAACATCTATTGGGGATTAGAGCAATTTGACTTCACAATATATACTACAGGGTCTTTTATTAGAACTGTATAGTTTCCTCAAGTATGAGTACATATGCGGTTATACAGATTTGGGATGCGTATGGATCTTTATACTTTGTTATAGTAAAGTTGAGTGCATGATTCATGATGCTTGATACTCATATTAATCCATGTGATGCAGATTACTAATGGTTATACGTCTTGCTGCCCTGGGCTTATACCTTACATGGAGAATTCGACATCCTAACCATGAAGCCATGTGGTTATGGGGCATGTCTGTAACATGTGAAGTTTGGTTTGCATTCTCTTGGCTTCTAGACCAGCTTCCAAAACTCTGTCCTGTTAACAGAATAGCCGACCTTTCTGTCTTAAAAGACCGGTATGAATCTCCCAATCTTCGCAACCCAAAGGGTAGATCTGACCTTCCTGGAATCGATGTATTTGTTTCCACTGCAGACCCAGAAAAAGAACCTCCTCTTGTAACAGCCAATACCATCCTCTCTATCCTTGCAGTTGACTATCCTGTAGAGAAGTTGGCATGTTATCTTTCAGATGATGGTGGTTCACTTTTGACATTCGAAGCCTTAGCTGAGACTGCGAGTTTTGCCAGAACTTGGGTGCCTTTCTGCAGAAAGCATGGTATAGAACCAAGAAATCCTGAAGCATACTTTGGGCAGAAGAAGGATTTCCTCAAGAACAAAGTGAGGTTGGATTTTGTTCGAGAGAGGAGACGAGTGAAGAGAGAATATGACGAGTTTAAAGTGAGAATTAACTCGTTACCGGAATCTATTAGACGAAGATCTGATGCGTACAATGCCCATGAAGAGCTTCGCGCTAAGAAGAAACAAATGGAAATGGGAGGAAATTGTGCAGAGCCCTTAAAGGTTGCCAAAGGAACATGGATGTCTGATGGTGCTCAATGGCCTGGGACTTGGTCTTCAACTGGGCCTGATCACTCTAGAGGTGATCATGCTGGTATCATTCAGGTAATTTTGTTGTTCTAATTTGGTCTTTTTTCCTTTAGCAGCAAAAGCTTGATGACAATATAGTTGCCTTGCCTTTGTCAATTTATTATTTCACGAAGAGATTATGTTTTGTCTAATAATGCATAAAATGATATCTATCAAGCAAACAATATAGTATTATCTTTAATATCAATTCATCTTAAATACTAGCTTATTGTATTCAATAATGTTGGCATTTCGAGAAAAGATAGTCCTTGTTTAATGCCACAAGAACAAGATTCAATTTGAAATTTCCATTAAGATGACCTTTCAGAATAACTAGATACATTTGGATGATATTTTTGATATTTCTATGTTAGTACACCAGAATGACCATTAGAAAATCAGATTTTTTTTCATTACTCTTAACTGCTTTATTTCCAAATTCATAATTGTTTGAATGATTTAATCTCATCTAAGCTTATTTTTCTGTAGGCCATGCTAGCACCACCCAACTCGGAACCAGTTTATGGATCAGAAGCAGATGGTGAGAACTTGATAAACACAACGGAAGTAGATATACGTGTTCCATTGCTAGTTTATGTATCCAGAGAAAAGAGACCAGGCTATGATCACAACAAGAAAGCAGGTGCTATGAATGCGTTAGTGAGAACTAGTGCAATAATGTCGAATGGTCCTTTCATTCTCAACCTCGACTGTGATCATTACATCCACAACTCCTTAGCTCTAAGAGAAGGAATGTGTTTCATGCTTGACAGAGGTGGTGATAGAATCTGTTATGTCCAATTCCCTCAAAGATTTGAAGGAATCGATCCTAGTGATCGTTATGCAAACCATAACACTGTGTTTTTTGATGTGTCAATGAGAGCTTATGATGGGTTACAAGGACCAATGTATGTTGGTACAGGATGTATTTTCAGGAGGATTGCACTTTATGGGTTTAGTCCACCTAGGGCCACTGAACATCACGGATGGTTTGGATCAAGAAAATTCAAATTGTTATTAAGGAGGAAATCCAAGAAGGAACAAAACCCAGAAGAGTTTGTTTTGCCAGTTCAAGAAAATGAAGAAGATGAAGATTTAGACATTGAGTCATTACTCCTTCCTAAGAGATTTGGAAATTCCACTTCTTTAGCTGCATCAATTCCAGTAGCAGAATATCAAGGTAGGCTTCTTCAGGATCTCCACGGCAAGGGTAACCAAGGGAGGCCAGCAGGGTCACTAGCTGTCCCTCGAGAGCCTCTTGATGCTGCTACTGTCGCAGAGGCCATTAGTGTTATTTCATGTTTCTACGAGGATAGAACCGAGTGGGGTAAACGTGTAGGGTGGATATATGGTTCTGTAACAGAAGATGTTGTGACAGGTTATAGGATGCACAACCGAGGATGGAGGTCGATTTATTGTGTAACTAAAAGAGATGCATTTCGAGGAACTGCCCCAATCAATCTTACTGACCGACTTCATCAAGTTCTCCGATGGGCAACTGGGTCAGTGGAGATATTTTTCTCGAAAAACAATGCCTTCTTCGCAAGTAGGAGGATGAAGTTGTTACAAAGGGTTGCTTACCTAAATGTGGGTTTCTACCCTTTCACTTCCATCTTCCTCATTGTCTATTGCTTCCTTCCTGCTCTCTCTCTTTTCTCAGGACAATTCATAGTCCGATCCTTGAGTGTAACATTCCTCATCCTACTCCTGGTAGTAACTCTGTCATTATGTATGCTTGCACTCCTCGAGATCAAATGGTCAGGAATCACACTACACGACTGGTGGAGGAACGAGCAGTTTTGGCTGATTGGAGGAACAAGTGCACACCCTGCTGCTGTTCTTCAAGGTTTACTAAAAGTCATAGCAGGAGTCGATATCTCATTCACATTAACCTCAAAATCTGCTACACCAGATGATGGAGAAGATGAGTTTGCTGATCTCTATGTCTTTAAATGGAGTTTCTTAATGGTTCCTCCTATAACAATCATGATGGTTAATATGATGGCTATTGGTGTGGGTACTGCTAGGACTCTATATAGTCCATTTCCACAGTGGAGTAAGCTTCTTGGAGGCGTTTTCTTCAGTTTTTGGGTGCTTTGCCATCTCTATCCTTTTGCTAAAGGAATGATGGGGAGAAGAGGACGGGTTCCAACAATAGTCTTTGTTTGGTCTGGACTTCTATCGATTATTATCTCATTGCTTTGGGTATATATTAGTCCTCCTGCTGGAACTCAGGCTTACATGAAGTTCGACTTTCCTTAGTCGATCATACTTGAGGATTTGTAATCAAAATGAAGTTCTTGCTTAGACTTCATCTTGCTGTTTATAGGATATCAAGTTCAGTATGATTTTTTCATGAAAATCTTGTAATTTGAAGTTAGTTTCTTTTATGAAATGCTCTTATTATATCTTTAGTTTGAAGTGTATCAATTGTAATTGATTCCACAGCTATATGATTGCAAGTTGTTCTCTTGCTACTTGTACTACAACAAGAAGATAATTTTTGGATTGATCCTAAAGTTTTTTTTGGGGAAAGACCAATTAAATTAGGGTTTTGTTGGGAAAACCACTTAAATTTCTTTTTAAGAGAATGACCAATCAAAATACTTTCGTTGGCAACTTAACACCACATTATGATTTTGCCAAATTGTCAACTTTTCGGCGTTGACAATTTCTTTCCCTCCAAAACCTCTTTTTTTTTTTCTTGTTTTGTCTTATTTCCCCCCTTCTTACTATTTAAAAGCCTTAATTTCTCCAATTTTCCCTAATTTACGCAATTTTCTTCATTTTATTGAAACTAAAGCTCTCATCTTCAACCTCAGAGCGGATAGTAGTACTCGTTAGAGAACTCTGAGCAAGTACACTCGTCCGAGTTCGTAGAGGAGAAACGGGTGAACCCATATCGTAAATCAGGCTTGTTGTAGGTAAACGAAAATCTAGAACAATGTGAGTGAGTGAGGAGAGAGGAGGAGATAAAGAGTGTTAATTAGTGAGAAGATGGAAAAGTGGGCAAGAAGGACTTGAAGAAGAAGAAGACATGAAGAGTTTTGAAAGAGAGAAAAAATATAGGGATCTCGTGAAATAAAGAGGAGAAAACAAAAAACGAGGTTTTGGAACCAATTGTCAACGCCGGAAAGTTGATAATTTGGTCTGAAAATCATATTGTGGTGTTAGTTGCCAAATGAAGTATTATGTTTGGTACTTCCTTCCAAAAAAAATTTAAATAGTGTTTCCCTATAAAAACCCTATTTTAATTAGTCCTTACAAAAAAATCCTTATCCTATGATACTCTTTATGCATTACGGGTCTGTTCTCTTCTTCATAAAATAATGAATCGAACTGAACTGAACTGAATTGAATTAAACTGAAATGAATTAAATTGTAACTAAGAAATGATAATTGGAGCTGAATTGAACTAAATTGTTTTGAACTGAACTAAACTGAACTGAATCGAACTAAACTGAACTAATTGCAATTGAATTGAACTAAACTGAACGGAAATAAACTGGAGAGAACATGCCTACATTACAAACATAAGATACATATATGTAAAAAAATATGATGTTTGACGTGTGTGGCCACTTTTGCTTCTGGCCTTGCAATTGGATGCCTACAAATTATATAGATTCACGAAAACTAATCATCTGATGAATTCATTAGTTGTTTGACACTTTCATGTTAGAGGAAACTTAGTTGTTTTATTCGATTGGTGCGTTATGTTCACCTTTGAAAAAAAAGAAGTTTCATGTTTAATAAAATATACTAAAGTTCATATAAATTTAGATAAAGAGAATACTTTAAAACGTTTTGAAATGTGTATTTTACAACGTTCAGCCAAAAACAAAAATCGATAAGACCTTCAATGTATCTGTAAATATTTAATAATCTTATTTAATTAAGGGGTAGGCAGTTAGAACACAAGAGCAGAAGAGGTCATGCTATTAGAGAACGATTTGTGAGAAATTATTTTATTTATCGTAATTTTTGTGAAAAAAATAATATATCAGTTTTTCTTGAATATCGATCATTGACCTTCGCTATTGCAAGATGTTTTGTTTCTTTTTGAGTTACTGTCGTAGAAATGGAATGAATCTTTGCAGCAGAATTGTCAAAGATTGAGCCATGTAAGAAAATGATTTCTCTAACAGCATGACCTCTTCTGCTCCTGTGTTTTAATTACCTACCCCTTAATTAATACTTTCAACCAGAGTGTTGCATGCAATCCATGACTACTTCCTACATATAGTCAATAACCTAAAGTTTTGGAGAACCTTTTAAATAATTAAAATAGTCCAAAATGTTAATTTCTTGCAGTTAGCTATTCACCAAAAAAGTCTTGCATTTTTTAATCCATTTTTGTACTATAATGTTTAATTTTTGAGGTCTCCAAAACTTGAGATCATTATAAAACAATTGAAACTTGGATTATTTTTAGAAGCTGGATAAAGACTATGATTATGTTCAGTTCACCTTATTTTTACTTATTTCAAATCAGATTAGAAAAAAATAAATTCAGATCAGATCAGAAAAAATAAGTTCAGATTAGATCAGATAAATTATTCAGATCAGATAAGTTCAGATCAGATTATTCATATCAGATCATACTTATATTTAAAAACTTATTATTACTATTAATACTATTATTTAATACTCTCTCCATGTCAAAATATAGTATCCATTTTCCCTTTTTTTTCACGCTAATATATGCAACTAGAATCTAAGAGGGATAGTAAATATTTTTTGTTTATTTAAATAAATATTGTGTGGAAAAAGAAGATTTTAGGAGAAAGAATGGAGAGTAATTGGTGAAAGAGCATTAGTTATAACATTTTGGCTGAATAAACAAAGGAAAAAACAAAATTCAAGAAGCAATTAAATGATGGGACACAATTTTTCTAGATAAATTACGGAAAAATATGGAATTAAATATGAAAATGGAAACTATTTTTTGGGACACCAAAAATGAAAATGGGAACTATATTTTGGGACGGAAGGAGTAGTACATTTGTTCAAAAGGATTATTATTATTGTCGATATAATAGTTTGATTTTTGTAATGTAATTATTAATTATTAATATTGATAATTATTATTAATCTCGTTGTTATCATTATAAATGTCATCGTTATTATTATTTTAGTTATTTTATTATTATTAAATAATATAAAATTAAAAATCACGTGTTAAAAACATAAAATTGGCGCACAAATAAGAAATATATAAAATATGATAACTAAATTTGACAGTAGAATTTATGTTTATCCTCCAACCAACAAACAAGTCAATACATGGGAAACCACCAACCATTGATACAGTACAAAAAAAGTCAATTTTTTGATAAGTAAAAAAGTTTGTCAAGCACAACACTCTGCTCAAGGAAACTCTAGAGCAAAACAGGACCTTTTGATTTTTTATATATTAAAAAAATGAAATAATGGAGAGGGGATTTATTTTAAGGGCAAATAATGGAGAATTATATTTGCGGCAATTAAGGAAAAAATAAGGCCGACAAATGGTAGGTGGTAGGCGATAGGTGGCAAACAACTGGTGGTGGACTGGTGGTTCTTCCAAGGCCGATAGAGTTGCATAAGGCAAGTGACGGGGCTAGGGGAGGTTGCGTGGTGTGCAGCGTGAAAGAGAAATTAGTAGTATTAAAGTTTCATAGTTGTTTGTATATCTTATTTTATTTTATATTTTTTTGATAATTTTTGGGATTTCATTAATCAAGCCAAAGACCCGTTTATACACAATATGCAACGATAAGGAAGGAGGGACTCATAGGCGGCCCAATTGTGCCATGTCGCTACACATGATTTACCAAAGTTTAAACAGAATATATTATAGCCAAGCTAAAAATTCATCCTTTCTTGAGAGTCCTTGTTTTGCTAGCGAGTCTGCAACCATGTTTGATCTTCTTCCTTTATAAGTAATAGAAATCCCTGGATCTTTTTTGGAATCACCCCTAATGAAGTTTATAGTGAAGTTCAAATCCATGGACCCCATCTTTATTTGTGCACCATTGCACGACATTCTTCAAGTCTGATTCTACTATCAAATGCACCTTCGGAACTCTACTACATGAAGAGGTAATCTTCAGAACCCGATGAATTGCAAGGACTTCTGCGTTTTTTGATCTCCATGAATGGAATTGGGCTTGAAAACATACAAATGAATTTGCCATGATGATCTATGAGAATTCCGCCAATATCTGATGATTATGAAATTGGGTTGATCGAGGCATCTACGTTCCACTTCAACTGCCTAAGAGGAGGAGGGATCCAGAGGTCTGCGAATTTTGTGGAGGTGATGAACGATGGTGATGATGAAATGGGTTGTCATTGGACACAGAGGGTTGCGGATAATTGCATCCATGGAGTAGGGGAACGGGACGCCCCAACCTCGAATCCACCAACTCGGAGAAGGATTAGATATTTGAGTTGAATTAATGAGCATGAATTACCCCCGAAAATTCTCGCATTTATTTCTTTCCAAATAGTCCAAATAATGATGAAAAAAAACTGCATTCCATATTTTGCGAAAGAAAATACCTCAATAGGGGGGAAGCCATTGTTCATAAGCCTCCTTGATAGAAGAGGGAAATATCCAGCCTAAGGACCACGTGCCAAGCCACCATGACCATAGTGGCCAAGGATGATAGGCAGAAAAGGAAGAGATGAGTGATGCTTTCCGAGTGATTATTACACATGACACATAAGTTCTCTGAACTTTAAATTATACCAAGCCTCCATAACCTTTCCGTCGTGTTGACTCGGTCAATGATTGAAATCCAGACGAAAATTTCAATTTTAAATGGAAACAGCCCTTTCCACAACCCCTTTACAACATCTAGATTGATGGAAGTCTTGCTTTGCGAGTTCAAAAGAAAGGGACTTTAACGACAATTCGCCTGATTTGCTAGGAGTACATATTGTATCATCCGCCTTGCCATGGAGAAGAACAACTCTACCCAGCAGGGTTTGAAGAAGATCGTGTTCCACGCAATCTTGCAGGCGAAGACTTCGGGTACATAGTAAGCTCCATCTCCATTCATACCCGTCCCAAAAACCGCGGCTTGACACAAGAGCATCAAGAAAGAGGGCTACTCGAAAAAGTCGCGGGCAAATAAAATTGAGATGCAATTCTCCCACCCAGATATTTTTTCAAATACCATTTATGATCAGATTTTTTGAAGGGTTGATACCTAGGATTGCTTGACAAATCCCCTTCCAAGGCCCACCGTGCTTCAGGACAAAAAAATCAATAGCTGAAAAAGGTGCGCTAAGCCCGTACTTGACTTGACACTAGTAGACTAAACCTTATATGTCACTTAGTAACAAATGCGGTTTTTGTAAAACTGCATCCGAAAAATACATAAAAAATGGGAGGAAAAGTTGATAGAACAATCTGATGCGGTCCACAAGAAGACAGCATCAGATTATATAAACTGCTACGGTTTTTTAACAGTCTGATTTGATTTGTTGGATCGCATCAGAAAATTGGTTACTAAACGTATTATTTATTATTTGGGCCTCAGAAATCACGTGGCCCAGCTCACTCGTCCACCTTGTTTTCTCACACGACCAGGTTTAAATGTTATTTTGCCACACTCTCATCATCTCTCCCAGTGAAATGTTGCCCAGCTCCACATTTTTCACGCCTCTCTCTCTCTCTCAACTTCCCATCTCTCTTCTATCGTTCCCTCTTCCCTCTTCCCTCTTGTCAGCACATCTAAAATGGCGAAGGAACTTCCCTCTTTTCCTCAATTCTTTTCATTCGTAATTGGTGGCTCAAAGTCCGTCTTCATCATCTTCACCTGATTCGAGAATTGCGGCAACAAAACCTGCGACCTTCCGTCCTTGCCACCACGACTCCAATATGCTCTGAGGTCTCTTTCTCTCTCTCTTCTCTCATGTTTTCCTTTTGATTTAAGATTTAGGGTTTCTGAAAATTGAAATAATTGATTTTTGCTGCACTTGTAAATTTACCACATAAAGCAGATTGGCTACAAATTAGACGAATAAGGTGCTTTTCGTGCCCTCATTTTCTTCAACATATTACTAGAGAAATATTTGGAAAATTTCACTTTGTTTTTGGTCTAATTTCGACTTTTAAAGTTGATTTAGCAATAAATTTTTATGCTTTCATTGCTAATTTACTACTTGATTCATATAGTAGTATAATTTTTGACTCTGTATTGTGCTATTGATTAGTAGATTATAAATCATGAAACTGAATTTAGTAGCATTATCAGTTATTATATGAAATATATTGTCCTTAGTGATTTTGGATTGAAGCTTAGTGTTTATGAATGCTTATCTTGTTAAAATAGGTATAGTTGTGAGGGTGGATTATAACTGATGGACTATGAGGGACTAGCGGATGATAAAATTTGGTCTTGCAATTTAGCTCTATACTGAACTTACCAAGTTACGAGAACTTGTTACACTTGAATGGACCGTATGTTTACCCTTCATACCTAATAAGCCCTGAAAATTAATCTTTTACAGGTGAAGCAAAAGCTAACTTCCGTATTGCGTGGGGATAGTGTTCAAGAATTGATAAGCCAAAGTTTGGACCCATAGTTTTTTATAGTAGCTTTGCCAAATTGCCCAAATTATAGCACACTTTGAATGCAATAATTTGGACGATAAAGTGAACAAAGGTCTTGCTCTCTGGTACTTTCATTAGTCACAAGCAGTTGTTGTTTAGGCTGGTATACTCATGCGAATTTCAAAATGTTTGTAAGTCTTCATCTACATAAATAAATTATTCTCTCATGTAACACTAACGGCCCGTTTGATAGTTGGTTATAAATGGTGGTAATGGGAATGAATTTGTGTGTAAATTTGTGAAAAATATCATTGTCCATTACCATGGTAATGCTAATTTATCCTAAAGTGTCCACTTTCCTTCTTGAATTTTCATTCCCATCCAATACCACCTTGTAGGGTGGTAATGAGTGGTAATGAAAATTGCTTCCCCTTGGAGACAAAAACACAAGTTTAGGGGTGAGATTGCTTGTCTATGGAGAAAAAATGGCTCCCCATGGAGATTTTAAGGGTGCTTTCCTAATAAAATTACACTTAAAATTCATTCCCATTACCGCAATTTATTAACGACTACCAAACGGGCCGTAAGTGTTTGAGGCGATTTCAATTTATGTGCATCATGATGTATGATAAGGAGGGGGGCTGGCAGGAGGTTGTGAATAGTATATATGTGAGGGGGGGGGGGTGCATGTGGAGGTTTGTGAAGGGTGGGTGTGTAGGTGTATGTGCAGGTTGATGTGAATGGTGTGTGCGGGTGGGTGGGTGTTCAGGTGGGGGTGATACATATATAATTCACTACAAGAAAATCAATTTTTGGCAACGAAGAAAATCGTTGCCAAATTATATCTGGCAACGATTTTGGATTTTTAGCCACGACATGCGTTTGTCATGGGAGATGCCGTTACAAAAGGCTTTAGAACCAACTTTTTTTCGTTCGAAATATGCTATTATTGGCAACGACATTTTCGCTGCAGAATATAAATTGTTGCTATATTTTGAAACATAGATGGAATATGTAAGTTAAGTTTTGCAACAAAATAACTTGTTGCGAAAATTCCTCCTTTGGCAACACAGTATTTGTTGCCAAAACTTCGCAACAACATTTTTGTTGTTAAAATCAAATTTTATAGTCATTGTTTCAGATGATCTTTATGGCAACAAATATTTTTGTTGTCAAAACAAAGACTATAGTTGACACCCAATTGCAATAGCACATCAATATTTGTAGTAAGCTTGTAGCCCCATCTTTCACCTTTAACATTGCATATCATATGAAATTATTTAATATTTATTACAATTTTATGATAGAAAACTACCAATCAATTTAAAATATTGGCCAACAAAACCAATTAAATGTATGTTCCTTACAAAAAAAATCACCTAATTACAATGAAATTATCATCAGATTCTCCAAAATATACATCATGTTCCCCAAAGTGGATGCCAAAAAGTTTAACGAGTTTCTTTAACAAAAAGTTGTTACACATATGTTAGCTATGCTTAAAATTTGATTTGCATATGATAGTCCTTGTTATCATTCCACCATTTGTCATCCCAGAATTACATGAAAAAAAGGCCATAATGAATCAACATTCAAAACAGAAAACATTTGTATATAATTGAAGATAGAAATCAAATAAAAAAAATCATATAAATAGTTAAACAATTAGAAAGCCAACTATGATAGATTGGCATTGCAAGCAGTCGAAATTATACCAAACCAGGCAGTCAAGCGGGATAACTCACCAGATGGGAACAAGGGAGAAATATATATGATATCGAGATCGCTTTAGAGGTATACAGTATCATTTGTATAACTCACCAGCATGAGAGCTATTATCGATTTCGTTAATAAGCTCCTGAATGCTTGTAACATCTGCACTCTCCTTAGGATTTCAGACCTAGAACAATCAAATTGCTTTTCTATTATAAAAGCTAAATCAATATCACCAACACAACAAGTCTATAAGATTTGAAATATTCTTATTTTCATCAAGTTATTATTTTTTATTAGTAAGCAGATTTGCTGTGGACTGTATCAGTTATTATTTTTTCATCAATGATCCAACCACTAAAAATTAGTAAACTAACAACTTTCTACTATTGTTATGGACTAGTTGTGGACTGTATCAGTTAATTATTTTTATTTTTGCGAGCCCACCGATGCGGACAAAATCCGGATCGGTAAGCCCGATTTTGTCGGGATCGTAGGGGCTCTTTTCCACTAGTGTTAACAGTTAGAAGATATACGGAAGAGGATAAAATGTGAATTAACTACACGACACAAAAAAATGGAATTGAAATTTGATAGACGCGGATATATATTTATCAGCAAAAGTCAAGCTAACATAAATTACAGAAACTCGTTTATGAGCAGACTACGAACAAGCATTATACAATCGTCAAATAATGCACTCAACAAAATATCCCCGTTATCAACAACTGAAGATAAACTTTGGCTAACCTGTTTAGAGGGTAGTAACCTCTTGTTGTCTAGAACTCAATCTCTTTCATTAGACATCAAAACCAGGGCTTGTAATACCACACTTTTTTAATCTTCCATTTAGTTTAATCACAATCCTTCCAGACCTGTAGTAGTAAACATATTCAAATTCTTCAATGTAACCTACAAAAGCAGGTCATAGGATATAGCAATCAATGATACAAACAACAAAATCAAGATGAAAAGTGATCAAATTCTTTCTTGAAAAAAAGGTGAAAACCAATAATTACAAGTGACTATACGATTTCAAACCTCAGAAAAGATGTACAAAGTTCCCCAATTTACATACAAGATACAACCTTGATCCAATTTGAGTCAATGTTGCAGTTACAGGTCATCTAATCAAACCTTCAAATTTAGCAGAAATAAGCTTAAACAAATTACTTTACAATCAACCATAACATAAATCAATTCATTATCTAAAAAAGTATACCCAATTACCAAAAGTTCACTCACCAATCAAACCATGAACAATTTTTTCGACGAAATCCCCCAACAAACGGAAAAAAATCATAAACTATCCTTTAAGAATAATTCATTATGAAAGAAAAAGAGTATAATGTAGACCTCTGAAATGGCGGCGGTTTTAGTGAGACGAAGAGGCTTTTCAATGGCGTTGTAGACATGTTCATAGCTCGATTATTTCAAGGTTTTGACAGTGAAGTAAAATACTTGAGCCCTATATAAATCTACCCCCAAAAATTCGAAATAAAAGAACTTAGATTTTCCTTCTAAAACAAAATTTAGCAATAAAAGATGAACAAGAGAGTATATCAAATCTAAAAAAGATGCATAAAGAACTCACCTCATTTGGTTAGTAATTCCCACTCTTCCGTATTACTTTAGAGCAAACCAAAAGCAGATAATTTAAGCAAAACTAGATAACGAAAAATGATGCAAAATAAGGGCAGTTGGAGTTACCGGTTGTGAAGGGGACCACTGCGATCTATCCTGCTACGGTGGCTATGGCGGTGATGACTGATAGGTGACGGAGAATATCGCCACCTATACAACCATGGAAGCCCTGGAAAGACTCGATATGGTGGTTGCCTGCCTCGAAAACGAAAGAAGAAGGAGGAGAGTGTGTGGCGGATCCGACGGTGAAATAATTTTTGTCGCCAGAGAGAGGGAGGGAGTGGGGAGTGGGGAGTGGGGAGTGGGGAGTTGGGGACTGGGGGATTGGGGAGGCTGCGAGAAATAAGCTGTAGATTTGTTTTGTGTAGACCAAAAACAACTTTTTGTGATTCTAATTAATACCCAAAAAAAAGTTTATGTTGTCTTTTGGGCTTTGGCAATAAAATGTAGTCGTAGAAAAAAAATTATTATTTTAACCCAATAACAAAATTTTGTTGCCATAAGTTGATTTTCTTATAGCAAGAAAACACTTGTTTTTCAAATTTTCGCTCCTTGAAATTTTTAGAGGGTAAGCGAAATTTTATTTACAGCAACCGTTTTTAGTAACAACTCAAAAGTCTTCGTTGCCAATAACTATTTTTAGCAATGAAATTTTAATTTTATTGCTAAATTTTGTTGCAAAAAATCGATTTTCTTGTAGTGGAATTTAGTACTTGTTCTTCATGCTCCTTTAACAGGGCATTAGTGTCTTTCTCACGCAGGTAAACATGGTATTACTTTTGTCATGAAACTGAAACTTCATGCTCCTTGAACAGTGATTAATGTCTTTCCTACGCAGGTAAACAAGCTCTTGCTCTTGCAACTGAACCTTAGTCATTTGATCTGGAAGCTCAAATCTCGTTACGTGTTCTTGACTTTTCTTTCGATCTTAGATACTAATATGGAGCCTCTTATCATGTTGAAGCAAAATTCAACACTTAGTACTGCTTCCAGACTATGAGTCCTAACACTTATGGTGTTTTTTTTTTCGTTTGCCTACATTGCAATATAATAGAGGAATTAATTAAAATGTTTTAATATACAGGAAGATCTAAGTTGCTTAGTATATATCATGATACCTGTTCTAACATATGGAGTCCTTGCATATTTACTTACACGTCCTTACACTAAGTTCGAGGTTGCGCAATATGATACCTAGTGGCCTACTATGTATGTTGATGGATATTTTGGGTCATCAGAATTTATGAATTCGATTTTTCATCTCTTTTTTGTGGTTATTAGGCGGACTCAGAAAATAAAGTGAAGGGAATTTTGGGATACACTGAAGACAAGGCCGTTTTAAACATTTTAGGGACCTGGGCTATTTATATAGAATAGGCCTTGTACAAAAAAAATTACAATTATTAGAGAAATAGAGTCTAAAACACAATGAGAATATTTTTTATTTTACTTTTTAGCATGCCTGAAAATAACAATCTATGTATTATAAACTACTAAGTACTGCTAAATCATGAAATACATAACAATTAAGTACTAACACTAGTGGAAAAATAAGGAAGGGCTGCGGTTAAAAAGGCCCTTAGGGCTGCGTATTTTGATAGCAGCCCTTCACTTTATAAGTAAGGCTACGGTTTTAACAACAAACGCAGCCCTTCATGCTTAAAAGGGCTGCATTTTTGGACTAAAAACGCAGCCCTTCTACAAGTGAAGGCTGCAGTTTTAGTTCAAAAACGCAACCCTTTTGAAATATGAAGGGCTGCGTTTTAGAAAACGCAGCCCTTCTTAAGGTGAAGGGTTGTGTTTTTAGTAAAAAATGCAGCCCTTTTAATTAAGAGGTTGCAACCCTTTAGAATAGAAGCGCTGCGTTTTTTTAAAAGTGTCGCCCTTCTTACTGTGAAGGGCTGCATTTTTTTCAACAAAAGCAGCCCTTTAAGGTTAGAAGGGTTGCGTTTTAAGATAAAAACCGCAACCCTTCGTGTTTTATTTTTTTAAAAAAAAAATTAAATCTGATTCCCACACAGTCCCTGCCCAACCCATCCCACCCCCTGCCCACCACACCCAGCCCTTCCCACCCCCATACCCCACCCCTGCACACCCCCCTGCTGCTAGCCTACCCACCCCTGCACCCCCCGCCAGCCTGCCCACACCAGAAGCCCTTCCCACCCCCTATACACCCCCTGCCAGCCTGCCACACCCCACCACACCCCTGCCGGCCTTCCCACCCCTGCACACCCCCTGCCAGCCTGCTACACCCCAGCCACACCCCCTACCAGCCTGCAACACCCCAGCCACACCCCCTAGCCTTCCCACCCCCTGCAACCCCTGCCACCAGCCTGCACCCCCATCCCCAACCCACCTCTGCCAATCCCTCCACCCAGCACCCCACCACCCACCCCCACCCCCACCCACACCCAAAACCTCCCTTCGACACAAAAAAAGCCGATGAAAATGCAATAATATATGACAAGTGAAAAAAGGTAATAGTTAACTTCAAATATATATTTAATTATGTAAAAAGTGTACATAGAATTGATAAAAACTAGTAGATTCGGGCTAAAATGTATCATAAGCAATCATCGGTAATGTGGGACGCCAACTTATCTCGAACTTCATCTATTTCTTCTTTGGTGAAGGCCCTCAAACTTGGTGTGTTATTCTTATAAACCTTGCAAAACAACCAACTAAGGAATAAACACATAATATAAGAATTCAATCATTTACCGTAGTTAATTAGTAGTTCTAAAAATGACATATACCTTCCCGAAATTCAATCAAAAACAAATGCAAGCCTAAAACTCTACACACTAGTTATATTATATCTCATTTTATCATATTCAAAAAGAAAATGGAGTTAAATGACTCGAAAATAGGAATTGGACGAAAAAAGCCTAAATAGGCCTAAAATCACATTTATGTTTCCGATATACAACCAACAACAATGCAAGCCTAAGAATCTAAATAATAGTTACATTATACCTCATATAATCATGTTCAAAGAAAATTTGGGGTTAAATGACTCGATAAGACGATTTGGGAGCGAAAAGGCGAAAATAGGCCTAAATTGACCTTTTCGTTCCCGATATGCAACAAACAACAAATGCAAGCCTATACTCTACACAATAGTTACATTATACCTCATATAACATGTTCAAAAGAATTTGGGTTAAATGACTCGATAAGTACGATTTGGGAGCGAAAAGGCAAAAAAGGCCAAATTGACCTTTTGTTCCCAAATGCAACAAACAACAATTGCAAACCTAAAAATCTACACAATAGTTACATTATGTCATATAATCATGTTCAAAATGAATTTGGGGTTAAATGAATCAATAAATCGATTTGGAAGCGTAAAAGGCAAAAATAGGCAAAAATTAACATATACTAATAAGTTATATACCTTTTGAAGATCATCAACTTTAGTGCAACGGTTGACGTTATCGAACATGTACCTCATGACATAATACCCACATGCAAGTCCATCTTGTTGTTGCGGACACTAAATGTTCACCAAAGGATGCAATAAATGACATTCATGTTAGATGTGTATTATGTATTTCTATATAAGGACAAAAAAATTAGTCATGTTACCTCGACTGAATTCCAAACAAGAGATTTTGATGCTCGAAGTTCTGTTGCACTAGCATCCTTCATCACACTACATCAATACATTATTATAAGATTAGATGTATATTAATATTAATAAGTGCGCATATATTGAGTTTCGATTAGGTTACCTATTTAACAATGATTTGACTAGTAAGGATCGTGCTGGTCGTTTAGGCGAAAAATCAAAGTGGTAGACTTCGTTACTTGACAAACATATTGCAATTAGTGTCCAATGAGCCCTACAACAATAAAATATAGTTATTATTTATCTTAGAACAACTAATAGGTCAATTTAATTATCGAATAATAAAAGTAAAGTGAGTTTAAGAAGCATAGGTTTCAATATAAGGAACAAGAATGATCTTATATCCAAGACGAGAAGATGCTTTCAAATATGAACCGAGATACTCTTTCAATTCGTTTTTGTTTTGTAAGCAACTAGGATCTCGTACTATGCTTGGACATAACCAGCCAAATATTGGCTCACTAGATGCAATCAATTCATTGTATAATACCCTGAGAAATCATATTGATTAAAATAAAGAAAACTTACATATTATGGAAGTTGAATTGAAAACTACTTATGGCATATGTTTATAAATATATACTAAAGTATTAATTACCTCATGAATGTTTGTATCATGGAAACATTCAACTCTATCCCACATAAGAATTCTTTAATATCAAGCATCAAAATGAAGGCCGATGAGTCCTCAAAGTAGTGGAATTGTTGGTGCGACAAATGAACCTCAATGATTGCATCATCGGCTACATCGCTAGCGCACTCATGTAACCAAAAGCATGGAGAACTAAGGCCTTGCACCACCTCGATCTCCGTAATGAGTGGATACTTTGCCGTAGAAACCTTTTCTTTCTCCACATTTCATGTACCTTCATCACGCCGGCCTTCCTGAGGTGAACATGCCTTCTTTCCCTTCATGTCGGCCTTCCTGAGGTGAACATGCCTTCTTTCCCTTCCTGTCGGCCTTCCCCGAAACCTAGTAATTAGTTAAATTAAAAGATATTACTGACAATCATAGGAACTATAAAACAAAACAATATATATATATATATATATATATATATATATATATATATATATATATATATATATATATATATATATATATATATATATATATATATATGTATGTTATATATGTTAATTATTGTACCTCATCTGAAAACTGCACCAATGCACGCGGCCATAGAAAATAACTGCCAAGGGCATCAGTCACTGAATGTAGACCAACTTTTGGCTTCGGCAGTGGAAGACGTAATTCTTCGAAACTAGACACAACCTCTGAAATGCTGAGCACATAGTGAATATATCCACTGGCTGGTTGTGCAATCGTACTCGGTCCCTAGGGGGTTGTGCAGTGCCATAAGCAACGAGAATGAAACTAGCATGACCATCTCCTCGAGCTAATAGCTCACATGGTGTCTCTTCCTTTAAAAAAAACACTATTTATAGTTAGTCTATGAAACAACTATATAGTAAGAATTTCATGCATTTAAGAACAATAGTTGTTTAACAAAACAAAGGGATTAAGTGATTACCGTCAACTCCGGAACTGGATCAGGCTGCGTAGCTGTAATAACACTGCCCTTCTTAAAAGCACCAAAAGTCGGTAAGCCCATTTGCGCCAAAATGGCGTTGAAATTGTGTGTCATCTCCTCTCTGAGCTCCTCCCGAATTCCAGCTTTCATAGCCTCCACATCTACTGAAGCTGCCGAATTCACACTACTTGCACTGGATTTTGACGTAGTAGTGTATTGATCACCATACACCTTTCTCAACCCGAGGCGGACACCTCCTATTCCCCTCACGCGTCCATAGTGGTCCCGTCCTAAAGTCTCGTGCAATGCATCAATGTGTCCTTTAGGCGTGAACTCACCAGTTGCCTCCTTTTCCTTCAAGCCAATCTACATAAGGATAAGAGAGAAATGCTCGTGAGCGCACAAGTTATATTATATATACCTTATATAATCATATAATATGTACTTACAATGGCGTTAGCTATCTGTTGTGTTCCGGGATTAGGCAAGACTCTCTGTCCCTTTGCATTAACCCCATGCATCGAACACCACCAATCGAGGACTCTATCTGGTTGCCGAGATTGTGCAACTGTCGTCGTTGAGATAGTCCCCATTGCCGTTGTCGAGCCTATCGTGGGGTAATGGCTGAACATCCACTTATCTCCCGCCTGACCGTACGAGTGAGCACCCAGATGATGATAATACTTCCTAGCTTTTGCACTCGCGCTAGTTTTCTCACGAGTTGCCTGAAACACACAATTATAAACAAAGGTTAGGTATAGTGTTATACAATAATACTGGATCTAAGTGTATTAAATCTTAGTAGAATATTCTTACAATAGCTTCCGGGGTTGTTTTTTTTTTTTTTGCAACAAATGCTTCCCACTCTTCAGGTTTGATATTCCTCCATATCTGATATGGTAACTTGGAGGGTAATATGATGTGTCCAGTGAAGCCTCAGAACCGGTTTGTGTTCCTCCGCCGTAGATGTTCTTCTTCTTTGTACCCACTACTTTTCTCCGCTTAGTGATCCACCCAGAATCTAACTTAGCCTTGAAATCTCTGAATCTTCAATATTGACTTGAT
Source organism: Beta vulgaris subsp. vulgaris (assembly GCF_026745355.1). Taxonomy (NCBI): domain Eukaryota; kingdom Viridiplantae; phylum Streptophyta; class Magnoliopsida; order Caryophyllales; family Amaranthaceae; genus Beta; species Beta vulgaris. Next base: position 33,669,964 of record NC_079208.1, read on the forward strand.
TCTACAAAAAATGCAGTTCACAAATTAGTAAATATTACACATATATTTAACAAAATAATTAAGATTCTAAACGTTATTGTACGCGAAGCCTACCATAGTATCTTTCCAAATACACTTCTTCAAAGTCTCGAACACCTCTTTCCATGAGTGGAGAATGGAGAGCTTATGCATGCAAATCCGAACTTGCATGACATACTTTTGACGCCATTTTCCACAAGGTTGCCCCAAATGATCGACCTCCAAAGTCATTAGGGTGGGTTTCCCTAGTGACTTTGTAGGTCCCCTTCCTTTTCTCTTTTTCGTCGCTAATGACTTCCTAGAGCTTTGTGCATCTTTTTCTTCACGGCGAGCTCGTACCAATTCACCCCATTCCTTTCTCATATCGAAAGACTCGTCCTCGGTAGTGTGTTCCGCACTCGTATCCGTATGCACCTCCGCCATGCCCCTGAAATTGTACAAATATACGCATTAATAAAAAAAATTAAAATTCATATTTAGGGGAGGGGGATGTGCAGCAGGGCAGTGGGGGATGGGAGGGTGTGCAGTAGGGTAGTGGGGGAGGGGGCTGTGTGCAGGGCCAGTGAGGAGGGGCTGTGTGCAGGGAGGGGTGCAGTAGGGAGAGGGTTGTGTGCAGGGGCAGTGGGGAGGGGCTGTGTGTAGTGCAGTGGGGGAGGGGAGCAGGGTGTGGGGAGGGCAACAATGTAATGCATTGGGGGAGGGGAGGGCAGCAGGGTGTAGGGAGGGCAGGGCAGCAGTGTAGTGGGGAGGGGAGGGGAGGGCAGCAGGGTGTGGGGAGAGGGGATGTGCACTGCAGTGGGGGAGGGGAGGGGAGGGCAGCAGGGTGTGGGGAAGGGGGATGTGCACTGAAGTGGGGTAGGGGAGTAAAGGGCAGCAGGGTGTGGGGAGGGGAGGGCAGTAGTGCAGTGGGAGAGGGGAGCAGGGTGTGGGGTGTGCATCAGGGTACTGCAGTGTAGTGGGGGAAGGGAGGGGTGCAGCAGGCCACTAGAGGGAAGAGGGGTGTGCCGAGGGCAGTGGGGAGGGGTGTGCAGCAAGGCAGTGGGGAGGGGAGGGGTGCAGCAGTGGAAGGGAGGGGGCAGCAGCAGGCAGTGGGGGAAGGGGTAGTAGCAGGCAGTGGGGGAGGGTGGTGAGCAGTAGAATGCAGTGGGGGAGGGGATGTGCAGCAGCAAGGCAGTGGGGGAGGGGCAGCAACAAGGCAGTGGGGGAAGGGGTGTGTAGCAGCAAGTCAGTGGGGGCGGGGGCAATAGCAAGGCAGTGGGGGGAGGGGGGGTGTGCAGCAGCAAGGCAGTTGGGGGAGGGGGGTGTGCAGCGAAAAGGGAGCGAAAAGGCAAAAATATGTCCAATATGGCATTTTCATTCCCGAAATGCAATCAACAACAAATACAATCCTATAACGCTACACAATAGTTACATTATACCTCATATAAGCATGTTCAAAGAGAATTTGGGGTTAAATGACTCGATAAGTACGATTTGGGAGCGAAAAGGCAAAAATAGGCCCGAAATGCCCTTTTCGTTCCCGAAATGCAACCAACAACAAATGAAAGCCTATAACTCTACACACTAGTTATATTATAGCTCATATAACCATGTTCAAAGAAAATTTGGGGTTAAATGACTCGATAAGTACGATTTGGGAGCGAAAAGGCAAAAATAGGCCCGAAATGCCCTTTTCACATATTCACATCATCTTCCACACTAATTTTAGGATAGGTCAAAGGGGGAGGTCCTCAAATGCATCATATTCTTCTTAATTATCAATATCACCAATATCGAGGATACTCCTTTTACCAGGTACAACAATTAACCACTTATGATCAGCAGGATCAGTTACAAAAATACTTGCTTGACTTGTGATGCAATTACAAATGGCTCATCAGTTTCACGTAGACAACTAAGGTCAACAAGAGTGAAGCCGTAAGGATCATCTTTTTTTACACAACGTCGATTATCGTCAACCCAGTTGCAACATAAGAGGCAAATATTAATAGTACAATAGTCCAGCTCCCATATTTCTTGTATTCGCCCATAATAGTTGCTTTCAGCATGTACATGCGACTTATCCTTCGAGCTTGCGTATTGTGTAGACGATGCCACAAGTGAAACACCACTATTTTGTTGCCATTTTGACTTCAGATCTTGACGTTTATTCCAAAACGTATACCCATTAATATCATAACCCTCATAAGAGCGTACAGTTTCACGAGGACCAAATGCTAACCACTTGACTGTTTCAAGAACACTTTATCCAAATATTCAGTACTCGTTTATGAAACCAATCAATGAAAGTCTTGTTATGCATTTGCTCAATGCCCTCACTCCTTTTCCAGGATTGCTAACACGTAATTCCTCCAATGTTCATTAAATAAGGATGGACAGTTGGTACGTGATGCAATACAAATAAGTGAGCTTGTTTACGCTTTTCTACGGAAGGTGTGATCAATTTTGAACCAATTGTACCCTTGCCCTCAAGTCTGCCCTCGTGTCGGGATGTCGGAAGTCCAACAGGATCAACACTAGCAAAATTACTGATCTCTTCACCCACAATCCCTTGAATTATACTACCTTCTGGTTGTGCAGGATTCCGAACTTTATCCTTCAAAGTTCCCATATATCTCTCAAAAGGATAGCACCACCTCAAAAACACTGGACCACACACTTAATTTCTCGAACTAGATGGACAATGAGATGGACCATAATGTCAAAGAATGCGGGGAGAAACACATCTAAATTTGCATAGAGTTTCAACTACTCTGGCTGCAAGGAATCGAGGGTCGACGGGTCTAGGACTTTGCTGCATATTGTATGAAAAAATGAACACAGTTCTGTAATGGTGTGCCTCACATGCTTTGGAAGTATCCCACGAATTGCAATCGGTAAGAATACTTGCATCATGACATGACAATCGTGCGATTTCATACTCGATAACTTCAACTCACCATTTAAGGTAACAAAGCGCTTCATATTCGATGAGTAGCCAGTTAGGACCTTAATGCCATACAATGACTCGCAAAAAATCCGTTTCTCTGCACGCACATCGTGTAGCAAGCTGGTGGCAAATAATTCTTCTCCGAATCCTCCACCTTTTTTACTTTTCTGAGTTTCATCATCAACCCTTTCCTCCCCTTTTTCTTCTTCCTTCCGTCCCTTTTCTGAGCCCACAACTCTGGTCGAACCCCTTTTTTCCAAGTAAAGTCGTGACGCCTTAACATCTTTTGTCTTCCCGGAATATTCATAAGTGTCGCGAAATAGCTTCACAAACATTCTTCTCTATGTGCATGACATCCAAACAATGTCTGACCTTTAGATCTTTCCAATATGGGAGTTTCCAAAAAATGGACTGTTTTTTCCATAATCCTGTAGGTCGATCAACCTCACTAGCAGGTTTACCAAAGACTGTTTCAATGCCCTTCACCTGATTATAAACTTCAGTACCAGTTAATGGTCTATGAGCAACTTCTTCTTCAATCGTCCCATCGAATGCCTTCTTCTTCAACCGTCCCATCGATTGCCTTCTTCTTAAACCGATAGGGATGGTCGCGGCTGAGGAGCCTTCGTGTGTGCATATACACATGTTTGCAACCCTTAAGGTGTGTATATTTCATGTCATCTAAACAAATCAGGCAGGGTTGTTTTCCTTTAGTCTTATACCTAGATAAGTTCCCATAAGCTGGATAATCATTTGTTAGTCGAGTACAAACACTTGAGCAACTACAAGAGGGGGAGGGGTGAATTGTAGTTGGGGATATTTTCTATCTTTTTGCGGAAATAAAAGAATCTTTATCTAAGAAAGAGATAAGTACATAAACTTGAAAGTAATAAGAACACGAGAATTTTTACGAGGAAAAATTCCTAGGCCCAATAGGAAGAAAAACCTTGACCACAAGGGATTTTGACTCAATTCTCTTTAATATACTTAGGCTAAAAGACTCTCTTTTGTACAACCTAATCTTGGACCTTCTCTGTTCCTCTAGGAACTTGTTCCCTGTCACCTTGTTACCCCTGCACAAGTGACTTTAACTCTTGACTTCACTCGAAGTCTTTCTTTTTCTCTCTTTTCTTTCTCTTTCTCTTTTTCTCGAAATGATTACAGATTTTGTCACACAACCCAATCTCTAATACAGTGTATAATAATGAAAGAAGAGATAAAACCAAAAACACTTTCACAGAAAATATTACAATAAAATTCTGAAAGCTTAACTATTAAGTTCGTTACACACAACTATTTGTAGATAACAAATTTCCCCATGATCTTCTCCACCAACATAGTGGGAGCTGAATTTCAGCCTTACTCATCCACATTCTAGCCATTGGGAGTTATGCGTTGGTTCCGAATCTTCAGCCACTATCACACGCCTTAGAAGTAGGTGGGCTGTTGTGGGTTGTTGTAGTTCCTAAAATCTAGGAACTACTTCAACAACCCTCCTTTTTAAGTGCTGGAAGTTAGTGCCTCCGAAAGCTTCTCATCAAATAGCTGTTTCAATTTCTGCGCACAAACTAACTTCCAAGAGCATTATGGGTTCATAAATTTTCATAAATTAAAGCCCATAATATTAATTATCGCACAAAAACACAAATAAAGTTAATAACTTAATTTTTGATTAAACTCCTAATCAATTCTCCATAAATTATTAAAAATAATATTTGTGATATAAAATAATAAACCTAAGAGAGAATAACAAATCTAGATTATAAGACAAAATAAAACAAAAACAAATAAACCCAGTAACACGAAATAAAAATAAATAAATCTAATAACACACGAAATAAAAGAAACTAAATTAATCAAAGATAAAATAAAAGAAACTAAATTAATCAAAGATAATTATTTGTCATCATCAAAATAGTGAATACAACAATATTCCCCCTTTTTGATGATGGCAAATAATTGGTAAAAAAAAATTTCATATTTTGTTTTTAGCAAAAGAAAATAAAAATAGAAAAAAATAACACACAACCTAAGTACCTAGACTCAACTAGGACTGGGAACAAGATCAGGATCTACTGGGAACAGGAAAGAGAAAAACATGCATAGGAACTAAGGAATTTTTTTTTGACTTATACTAATAACATCTCTTCCCCCTTTTGTCATTATCAAAACTAAGGGATGAACCTGCAGCACTAGAGAGTCAACAGTCTCGGCAGCAAGCAAGTAGCTCAAACATGTATCTTATAATATTAGCCATCCAAACACACCCAAAAAAAACGAAAAGTAGAAAGCAGCAATATGGATAGCAGACAATAATCAATATGCAGAGCACAAGAGTAAACAAAAAATAGTAGAGATTAAAGTGCTTCATGTGTCTCAAAAGGACACATAAAGAGATAACAGAAAATAGATTGTTTAACGAATATTACAGCCACAAAAACTTGTCCAAATTTGCATAGTTACAAAGAAATTAGGGCTTGGGGCGTTTAAAGAGGTTGGTGACCACATAATCAATTTTGGAGACGACACCATCTACTTTGTTCCTGATCCCCGTATCAGCTTGCTTAATGGCCACCAGTTGTTGTTGCTGCTGAAAATCCAGAGTAGAGACAGTGGCCTCTATGACATTAATCTTTGTGTGCAGGGAGTCAGAGAGTCTTGAATTTCAACAGTTGAGTCCAGTGGGAGACAGCAAAGGGAAATCAACAGTTGTGGAAGGAACTGGATACGAGTCTAGGTGAATAAACACATCTTCACCTTGATCCTTCTCCTCCAGAGACTTGGACCTAGCAATTCGTTAACTCTTCCTCACAGACCTACTAGGAACTCCCTCCTCACCCAGTTTCCTCTTACCACCCACCTCCACCTTAACAGGTGTTTCTTCCCTCTCAAAGTCCAACTTCCCATTAACTAACCTTAAACGGAGTCTTGACAATGTGTCCTTGGTCAGATAATTTTCGTGTTCAAGACAAAAAGAGGGAGTGGCAGGCAATTTGACTTTGCAATTTTTGAAGATGGTAGAGAGAAGATTTCCATAGCCAACTTTTGGATTATGAGAAATGCAATGAGATAGATGAGAAATTATCAAAGAAGGGAGGTTGATTTTGATGTTCTTGGCAAGGCAGTACATAATGGAGAGATCCATTAAACTAGTCTGGGTTCTTTTTGAAGAGCGGAGTAAGATAAAACGCCACACAAATTGAAATAATAGTTTATGGAAGGGGGAAAGTTCATTTTGATCTAGAGACAATGCATTCGGATTTTCATCAAAGAAAGCAAGGACTTTGTCATTTGAGACTCCATTGATATTAAGTTTTGCTCTACCATTAACATACTCTTTATAACCCTCAATTGGAACTTAAAACCACTCCCCCAACTTCTTCTCAGTTATGGTGACAACACTGCGATTTACAATACTCACACAGACTCCCTCAGTGATGTTAAAACTGGAACAAAAATCACGCATTTCTTTTTCATATAATCCATCATCTAAAGTAACAACTTTCCACCATTTTTGAAATTTTAAAATGTTCAGCAGTTCCGTCCATTTGGACTTTTTGCACCATGCAACATCAATACAAAAACCACAAGAAATTGGATGATTTTGTTTTCTTACCTCTCTTCGTAGGAATAGTAATTTCCTTTTCTTGTTCACTTCCCACTTCATTTTCACCTTCTTCTTGTTTAGGAGAGAGAGAGACAAGGGCAGAGGATTCGGAGAGAGGTTGAATCTTCTTTTGTTTTTGATGATTCTTGAGCGCTAATGTCGTCAAGTGATGGTGTTTTCTCCCTTGGAAAGTTTTCTTGATCACCGGAATTTTTGTAGTGGGAAGACATGGTGAAAAGGTTTTGGAGAGAGGTTGAAGATGAGAGATGAGAGAGAGATGAATTGATGTGAGAGTAGGGAGTTGTGAGGGGTCAGTGATGTGATGGGTTGGGTTTCAAAAGCAATGATGAAGCCGTGTGAAAGTAAATAAAAGGGTAGGTCCAGTGAAACGGTTTATGGGGTTTTGGGAAAAATTTAATGAAATTTCTCTTTTAAGTCAGATTAACCGAACTTGCAATTGTGGCCATAATACATGTTAACGCATTTATATACAGAATTTAGGAGAGATAGAAAAAGAATAATCAAGGAATTTTGGAGGAAAAATTAAGAAAAGAAAAAAATAGAAAAAGGAAAAATTACTCTTGCATATAATAAAATTTGTCCATAATGTACAAACTACTTACGTACCAAATTATGTGCAAGGACAATAAGGGTAATATTCAAAGACAAATGTGAGTCCTTATACTTGACCCTAGGTGTATGAAATTTATTCATGAAAGTTGTAGGGGATACTTTTTTTTTTTTTTGCTAAGTAAGAAGAGTTATATTAATCAAAAAACAAACCATCAATTACACCTAACAACCTTTAGACTAGGGGGACAAACCAACTAGGTTGGACCCTCCCACCTAGACAAAGGAGAAAACAACTAGTTACACACAAGTAATGCTCTACTTCTCATCCACTCCCTATCCTTTCTGGACAACTTCTTTGGCAATACACTATACACTCTTTCAATTACCATTTTCTGAATTCTATGGACTATAGTATCTATATTCACCACCTGACTATTCCAGTATGCATCGTTTCTTGCACCCCATATATAGTAAACCATTGCAGCCCATACAGCTGCTAGAACTTGTTTCTGGAATTTGCTGTGGTTACTCCTGCTCAACCATCTGATCAGCTCCATAAGTTCCTGCTTCTGAGTTTTAATCCCCATCCAATCTTTAACTTTCTTCAAGATCTTCTCACTATAATAGCAGCTGAAAAACAAATGGACATGATCTTCCACACCATTCCCACAAATGAGACAATTTGAGGTGTTACTAACACCAATTCTGTGCAGATGTTCTGTTGTCTGAAGCCTTCTTTTCATGGCAAGCCAGATCACAAATCTATGTTTAGGAATTGATAGTCTATTCCAGACATATTTATCCCAATGTACTCTTGTATGATCTCCCACTAATAGAGTGTAAACATAGCTCACTGAGTACACATTCATCTGTTTCAGAGAGTTTTCAGTCATGACTCTCTTTAGCTGGCTCTTTACTTCACATACTTTTCTTCAATACCAACTACTTCCCTGGGGAGGTTGGTAATCCCACCAGTTGCTCTCTTTTACATAAATCTCATTGATCCATTTGATCCACTTATTATCCTTCTTTGAAGAAACTGCCCAGACATATCTACCAATTGCTGCCACATTCCATATTTCAAGCTTTTTTATCCCCAGACCACCTGCATATTTGGGAATACACACTGAAGGCCATGCTACATAACCTGATCTGCTGCTATAATATTCCCCAGTCCACAAAAAAGCCCTACAAATGCTTTCCACCTCTTTAAGCACTTGCTTTGGGATAATAAAGATTTGAGACCAGTATGCCTGGATACTAATTAGGACAGAATTGACCAGCACCAATCTTCCTTGATAGGCTAGGTGCCTGCTACTCCAGCATTTGATTCTAGCAGTTATCTTCTCCACCATGTTCAAGCATTCATTTACTGCTATTCTCTTATGACTAATTGGGACTCCCAAGTATTTGAAAGGAAGTTTGCCCAATTTAAAGCCAGTGATATGCAAAAGCCTCTGTGTTTCCTCATTGCTCATACCAGAAGTGTACAATTCAGTTTTATTCACATTTACTTCCAACCCTGAAGTCTCAGAGAAATGTTGAAAACCTTGCAACATTGTATATACAGACATGAAATCACCTCTACTACACAGGATCACATCATCTGCAAAGCATAAGTGGTTTAACTTCACACCTTTGCATCTAGGGTGATATTTAAACAAGGTTTTTTCACCTACCACCTTGAGGGTCCTTGATAAGTACTCCATACATAGGACAAACAACAGGGGTGAAATGGGGTCACCCTGTCTTAGACCCTTTCTCCCTTCAAAGAAGCCATTACATTGACCATTAAGCATGATAGTGTATTTAGGGGAAGTAATACACTCCATAACCAGCTCAATAAATCTATTTGGAAACAGCAAACCACTCATGATATCTTTCACAAAACCCCAATCAATAGAGTCATAGGCTTTCTTCATGTCCATCTTTATTATGCACCCTGGACTTGTACTTTTTTTACCATAATTCCTCACCATGTCTTGACATATCATGATGTTATGGCCTATAAACCTCCCTTGAATGAATGCACCTTGATTCTCAGCAATGATTGAAGGAAGAATAGGTTTCATTCTTGTACACATAATCTTTGTTATGCACTTATAAACTACATTACAGCATGCAATGGGTCTAAATTCTGTTACACTACTAGGGCATTTAACTTTTGGAATTAGAGTTAAAATAGTAGTGTTTAGTTCTTTTAGCAGCTTACCAGAAACAAAGAAATCTTTCACAGCTTCTGTGATATCTGGTCCCACAATGTCCCAGCATCCTTGAAAAAATAAGTTCCAAATCCATCAGGACCTGGTGATTTCTCTCCAGGAATGGAAAATAGAGCCTGTTTCACTTCATCATCAGTTACTGGTCTGACAAGAGTCTCCTGTTGTTCAGATGACAGCACAGGCCCATTTGTGATTATTTCAGCACACACCTTTGTTTTTTGCTCCATATTTGTGCCAAGAAGATTTTTGTAGTAGGTGATGAATGCTTCCTCTACCTGCTCTCCTTCCACCCATTTCCCATTTATATCTGTAATGCCATGAACAGTATTCTGCAATCTTCTCTTTTTAATAGCTCTATGGAAAAGAGAAGTATTTTCATCCCCTCCCTTTATCCATGCTATTTTAGCTTTTTGACTAAGAAACATCATGTACCTCTCATGAGCCTTTTTATACTCCATAGCAGCCCTTAAGGCTCTATCCATTGCCTCCACAGTTCTAGCTTGATGTGCATCTTGCTGGCATTCCACCATATTAGAATAAGCTCTGGCATCTTCAATATGAATATCATTGAAACCATCTTTGTTTAGCTTTTTCAAAGCCTGTTTCACATCTTTCATTCTTTGAACCACCCTAAACATAGGTGTTCCTTGTATTCTCCTATCCCAGCATTCCTGGATTCTGTCTTTAAATTCTGGTGCAAGACTCCACATTCTGTAATACCTAAAAGGTATCCTACTCTTTCTCCTTTCAGCAAGAACATTCAAGATCATGGGAGTATGATCAAAAATGCCCTCTGGCATGAACCAAGCCTCAGCCTCAGGGTATTCATCACACCATCTTTCATTGCATAAGACTCTATCCAGCTTGCAGTAGACACTATTCTCACCAAATTGCTTGTTGTTCCAGGTGAAGAAGCATCCAGTAGATTTCATATCTTCCAGCTCACAGCTAGCCACACATCTTCTAAATGGATTCATTTCACCATCTCGGACTCTAGTACCAATTCGCTCATCTCTATTCAGAACACAATTAAAGTCTCCCATAAGCACCCATGCATTATCTATCTTCCGTGCTATCTCCTCAAGATCTTTCCATAGTTTCTCTCTTTGAACCCCAGTGTTGAATGCATATACAAAAGTACAGGCAAAATTGTTTTTTCCATTAACTGTCTTCACTTGGCAATGGATTAACTGATCAGTGATCTTGATTATATCAACATGGAAAGCCAGAGCATTCCAAGCCATTACAATTCTCCCACCAGGGTGATGGGTTGAGTTACAGCAAAAGCACCATCCATCAAACAAATTCTGATACATTTGCCCCATTTTGTGAGTTTTAACTTTAGTCTCTAAGAGACTAATTAGTCCAAAGGGTCTAGTATTAAGCACCTTTTTCACTTCCTGTTGCTTCTGCCTACTAGATATCCCCCGGACATTCCAGCACATTACACTATCCATGGTCCACAGGAGAGTCCCCTCCCCTGTCATCCTTCTTTACACCACTTTCACATACTACATCTCCTATCATTATATCTTCCTGATCCATTTCTCCCAGTACTGCAAAGGTATTTTCAGTTCTCGTTCCACTGGTTTCATTTTCCTTCCTCCTGCTAACTTGCTTAGATACCTGAAACACAGTGTCATCATTCTGCTTCATTTCATTCTGTACAGATTCCTTGGGTTTCCATATCTGTTTCTCACTTGTTTTTCTGCATTCCACAGTTCTATGTCCAACCTTTTTACAGTTGGCACACAGATCAGGTTTCCATTCGTAAGTGATATCAAACACCACTTCAATACTCTTCTCATTTATGAATGTTAATTGGTCAGGGAAGTCTTGATCCACCTTCACATCTACCAGAACTCTGGCATATTGCAGCCTTTCCCTCTTTTCAGTAGCTTGATCAGTTTTGATCAATTTACCAATCGGTGCCACTAACTTCTGTAAACATCTTGCTCCCCAATATTTGAAATCCAATTGTAATTGAATCCAAATAGGAACAAAAGTAATATCCTCCTTCTGAATATCCATATCAGGTTTCCATGCCTTAACTATCATTGGTTTACTATCAAAAAATACCATGTTATTCGCTAAGATTTCATCTCGTTTCTCCATTGATCTAAAACGAACTATGAAGATTCCCTTCTTAACAACCGCCACCTTATCAACACCCATATTCTTCCATATTCTCCTTATAAAACCCTCCATTACATATGGTGGTGGATTTGATCCAATTACATAGCAAATTATAGATGAACTCCAGAAATCAATTTCAGGTTGAATGTCATCTAATTCGATTTTAATATGCTCATTTGTTTCACGTTCAAATGCACAAACTGGATTACTCACCTCTGTTTCTGCAAACAGGATTGGAATCGGTTCAACATTCCTCACCCTTCGATCAGCCAATTGTCCAGTCTTCTTTCGCTGATTATCTTCCACTGAGTGAATAGAAGACAACCACTCAGAAAATAATCGATGCGTTTGCTGACTTCGTTGAATATCTCGCAAGTCCTCAGCCTCCGATTGAACTACTGGTTCTACCTCCATTGCTGTAATGCCAAGAATTTCATCCATTAACCGTGTCTTCTTTGCTTGTGAATCCGTCGGACCCTTCGCTTTCTCCATTCCCGCCAATTTCTTACTTTTCGAACTTCTGGCCATGGCTACGATATTTTCACATCGAGAGAGGTTCTAGAGAGAGAAAATTGGCTCATGTTAAGATGAAGTTGTGCAATTGTAGGGGATACTTAGTAAGAAACAATTCTTGGGGAATTAACATCATTGGTACATTCAAACAATTCTTATCATTCCTAGTTCCAAACGTATCTTTTCAAACCTGTCCCTAGAGAGAGGTTTAGTCAATATGTCCGCTATTTGATTTTCAGTTGGACAAAAATCAACTTTGACTAATCTCTTTTCTACATTGTCTTTTAAGAAATGATGACGAATGTGAATATGCTTGACCCTAGAGTGATGAACTTGATCCTTGGAAATGCATATGGCACTAGTATTATCATAGAGTATAGGAACACACTTATATTTTATGCCAAAGTCACATACCTGTTATTTGATCCATAATACCTGAGGACAACATGCAGCAGCTGCCACATACTCAGCTCCGGCTGTTGAAAGAGCAACAGTGTTTTGCTTCTTTGAGCTCCAAGAAACTAAACTTGATCTAGTTAGGAACTGGGCAATACCTGAAATACTTTTACGATTCACCAAGTCTCCAGCATAGTCAGCATCAGAGTAGCTAACTAGATCAAAGATGTCACTTCGAGGATAGAATAAACAAAGATCATCACTTCCTTTCAAATATCTAAGGATCCTTTTGACTGCTGTCAAATGAGATTCCTTAGGATTTGATTGGAATCTAGCACATAAACACTAGAAAAAAAACTAAAAATAGAGGCAATCCAAAATTGCATCTAAATATACATCTGTAGCCTCTAATGGTGTTTAGAAGCAATTTTCTCGCTGCCTCTAATTAGTCCGTCGCTAATTATAGGTTGCCCCTAATGCCACCTTTTAGAGACAGACAAGTTATGTTGTTGCTAATTGTTGGTTGCCCCTAATGCCACCTTTTAGAGACAGACAAGTTAAGGTGTTGCTAATTGTTGGTTGCCCCTAATCCCACCCTTTTGAGGCACAAAACTTGAATTGTTGCTAAAGCCACTTACATTTAGAGGCGACCACCAGGCAGTCGCTAATTATAGGTTGCCTCTAATGCCATATTTTTGGGGCACACATGTTACATTGGTGATTAGATCATTTATATTTAGAGGCAACCATAAGTTTGTCTCTAATTTTAAGTTGCATCTATTGCTTAGTTTTTGGGGCACACAAATATTGTTTCTTAAACCACTTATGTTTAGATGCAACTATAAATTTTGCCACAGATTATATTTAGATGCAATTACGTTTCATAGGTTCAAAAAACATTTAGGGGTATTTATACATGTTGCTCCTAATTATATTTAGATGCAACTGTAAAATTTTATAAAATAGCTTTTTAGATGCACCAAATTTTTATAATGATATTTAATAATAATGCTACGTAATTTTTATATATTATTTATTTATTTACTTATTTTGCATAATAATTCAGAAAATTAACATAAATGGAAGAAAGAAATTATAGATTATCAAAAAAGAAATATGCATTTATATAAAAGTGACCACTATACACAATCCAAAAATAATATCCATAGATGGTGAAACATAATAACCTAAAAGTTTTAACATAATCATTCCTGTATTCTAAGGAGCCAAATCTAAGTAACTTAAGCTATATAATAGAGATGCACCATATCTGCCAATCTGTTCCAAAAAGTATGTGCCCAAAAAATCTCCTAAATATGCAACTGCTGTACATCTTCACTAATAGTTATAAGTCGGGCTTAGTAATACCCTGTAACCTCGTCGTCACTAACACTAGTATCACTAACAATCTGTATGATCTGATATTCTTTGCTTTCATAAGCTAAAGCAGAATATCCATCCCCTTTCAAGAGCTCTATGAGATGATCATCACTGTTTTCACTTTCACTGTCCTTATGTATGTCTTCTTGGTCAAATATCATGACCCCGTTGTTCGTCCTCTTCCTGTAAGACCTTCTTCTAGGAGCAACCAATCCTGAGTACAAACCAAAAAGATCCAGCATTAAAATACATAAATAACATATATAATAAAAAGACAAATCACTGTACAAGCATGAAACCACAAATAGATCACCCAACTAGCTATGACTTCTAATATCAACTCAAATCTTATAATCTAGCATTCCTTGTAAAGATTCTAGATAAACTGAACATTCCACCAATACTTGCAGCAGCTATTAGAAATACAATGCTGCATAAAAACAGTGAATTCAAATCCTTAAAATCCTTAATCTCGAATGTCGAACCATGAGTTATATGATAAAGCCAAAACCATCCTACATTCAGCAAAATCACACACATTTGGGAACTTAAATTATCAACTACTATCTGGAAACACCAACAACTGCAAACAGAAAATTAAACCAACCATTGCCTAACAACTTAATCTAAGGGATCATATTGTCACACTCCTAACTTACACTTCTTAACTCAGGATATAATCTCCTATCCACAGGGGATACTAATGAAGAGATCAAAGAGAAAACATAATGTAGAAATGGAGTATTGGCCTTGTAGAAGTGTAAACTGAAGGAGCATGATGGTCTTTCCGGTTTGGTGGAAACTAAAATGTGTAAATTTGCTTTAATGTTGGTACTTTATTTCGATTCTCTAAGGATCGTTTTCTTTTTGTCCCTGCTGTTCTGTTTCCTATTTGAAGCATATGTTACAGTTCAGTGTAAATTGAATAGCTAAAAACATTCTTATTTGTGAGTAAATTATCTCACATCTGAAAACTTTCTTTTAACTACAGTTGTCTAAATAAAACATTACTCTTTTGTAGCTTACTGGAACTTATGATTCAGTGAACGGTGGGTTTGGCTCTGCTCCAAAATTTCTAAGACCTATAGAGACCCAACTGATGCTTTATCATTCCAAAAAGATGAGGGATTCTGGAAAAGGTGCTCGAGCTGATGATGGTAGTCAAATGGTATATTTTACCTTGCAATATATGGCTAAGGGAGGCATCCATGACCATGTAGGAGGTGGATTTCACAGATATAGCGTGGATGAGTATTGGCATGGTTAGCTCTACACTATCACGTTGTTTGGTTTTGGTTGCTTGTACTTAGGAGAATTCTTACTAACATGTGAGCATGAAGAATTCTTCAAATTTTTTTGAGGAAAAAGAGTCTGTATAGATAGACATATTGTGTCTATTTACCTATTGTGGTTTTGGTTTGCAGTTCCACATTTTGAGAAAATGTTGTACGACCAAGGGCAGTTAGTTAATGTTTATCTGGATGCATTTGCAATTACAAGAGACTTGCAGTACTCAAATGTTGCGAGGGATGTTCTTGATTACTTAAGGAGAGACATGATAGGGCAAGAAGGAGAAATTTTCTCTGCAGAGGATGCTGACAGTGCAGAGACAGAAGGTGCAGCAAGGTTTATTTTCCACAATAACTCTAGGAGATCTAAAAACTTAAAGCAGAAAAAGGTCACAACTTTCAGAGGTTGAAGCATATATATATATAGGAAAGAAACTCAAAGGTGTTCACGCAGGACTGCAAGACGTGCTTTCTCATATTGCAATTTCACTTCTCCAGGTAGTCCTAATACAGCAGCCAGAAAAGACAAAGAAACTTACAAAAATAGAAAACAACAAAACCATTTAAGGACAAATGTTATAGGTCATCATCATAATTAAATCAAACAACAATTATATCAACTATATAAATAAAGATGCTAAACATGGTATTGAACCTTAGAATGATGCATAAAGAACACGCTTATTTCCCCCTTGATCCCAAAAATTACCTTCTGGAGGTCAAAGCAAAACATAGAATTACTTGGATAAAGGCATCATCAATTTGCCAAATATACTTCAATCAACTATATATATATCAAGACTAGATAAGAACCCTTACAAGGACAATTTGGAAAACTAGATCAAAAATCATAGTCTTTTGGAACTTGGGAACAGTCATAAGTTCAGAACGTTAATTCAAGTTATAAACTTCTGAAGCAGATCCTTTGATGAGTCGCTTAAGTTCTTAGTAGACAAGAGGAAGAAAGAAGTGACATTCCCAATTATTCCAAGAACACTACAAATAATATATGGATTCACCATTTTTACTTTCTTCAAGAATCAAATGTAGTAACAGAAAATTGACAAAAATTCGGAAAACTACTTAAGAGATAGAAAGAAGAGAGAGAAAGAGAGAAATGAAAGAATCAACAAAAAAAAGTGAACTCACTCTTTCTTTTCGATCCATCTTCTATTTCCTCTTTGTGAAACCCTTTTTCGTTTTCCTCTGCTTTCCACTCGAACGGCGCCGGTGAAACTGCAAAGACCAACAGCGGACAACGACGCGTAAGAGAATGCTGAAGATTCAATGGTGTACGTGAAGATGGAAGAGGAATGAGGAAGATGAAGAGGGAGGCTGTGAGGAACGAGTATGAGAGAAAAGACAAAAGAGGGAGGGTTTAGGGATAGGGAGGGATTCAATGGTTGGATTTTGATCTTTTTCAAATTAATGGTTTTAATTCATAATCCATGACATTCTTTTTTGACCAATGAGAATTGAGAATGTCCAATTACATGGATTGCTAACTTAATCAATGGTTGGATTTTCATCTTTCTAAAATCAATGGCCTAAACTACTAATAAACTAGTATTGTATTTTGATATTATTTTGATTTGAGTATTGTGAATTTCTAATTCTAATATTATTAGTTTAGTAACTTTTAAAAATTAGTAATGTTATTATAACTTAATAGAAATTATAAACTTTCAAAATTAAATTAGCATTATTGATTTTTAAGAAATTATTATTCTAAATTTATAATTAGAAATATGTGAACATGTTACATGCGGTGATTAGGGATTAATTTAATACTAACATGTAAGACGTAACACAATAACAGTTAACCTACTACTACTACTTGTATAGGTCTTACATTAATACTTAAGTTATTGGTTATAAACTTATATTAATCTATTATATGGTTATTTCTTCTATTAAGGTAAATTTCTTATAACCTTACTTATACAATTATTTATTATTACTCAGCTATAATTTGATTGTATTCAGTTAAGTGAACTTATATACGTTATAACAAGCCTTAATCAGTACTAGACATTAGCTTATAGTATACTACATATACGAATTTTCGCTTTTCATTCAGTATCTTACTAATAAGCAATAAGGTTTACTACGACATAGTAACAATAATTAACTACTTGTTTCAATTCAATTAGATGATTTGGGTTTCGAAATTAACTTAACTTAAAGAAGATTACCTTAGATAGAGTATTGTTATCTTCTATTAAGTTAATTAATTAACTTACATTGATACATTTGTTGATATTATCCAATATCCATTATCTTAAACGAACTTACGCCATCTTAAAGATGATTAATTAGATGCTTTCGGTTCCGAAATGAATTCAACTTAAAGATGATTAATTTAAGTAGAATACTATTATTATCTTGAAATAAACTTAGGGTACTGTTTAAATAGATGTTTTGAGTTTCATTATGAATTTAACGTATAGAAGATTAACTTAAATGGAGTACTGTTATATTAACCAATCTACTGAGTTACATCATTCTACATTTTTTGCAACTGAATTAGATGCTTTCGGTTCCAAAATGAACTCAACTTAACGATAATTAACTTAAGTAGAGTACTGTTATTATCTTGAATTAGTTTATCGACTTACATTGATACACTCATTCCAATAACAACATGTTTCAATTTAAGTGAACGTTTTGAGTTTCAATTACTTTATCGACTTACGTTGATACATTCATCTAATCTAATATCAATTGTAATTTCTTTTAGTTTGGCTAAAATACGTGAGTTTCAAATTGAATATAACTTGTTAACGATTAACTTAAATGGAGTATTGTTATCTTGATTTCACTTATCGATTCACATAGATACCTTGAGCTAATCCATAATCAACTTATTTTACGTCGATTATAGGCTTTCAATTTTCAAATGCATAGAGCTTAATGACTAATATAGATATATTAATCCATTGAACTAATACACTAAGAGTAAGACATTAATATAATCAACTTTTTTAAAACGTATAACTTGTCTTTTGAGAAAGTTTATAATAATTTATATTGATATGAGACGTCCTTTTTAAACCAAATATGATATGATTTGCATACAACTAAAAGTTTGAATACCGACTTACATAAATTTGTCTTATTCCAAATCATATATATTAGTAATAAAGTACACTTTTACCGATGTCACTTTCATTCACGTTTTTATGAAGTACAACTGTTTTTTTGAGGCAATTGTGGAAGTGTCGACAACACTTATTTGTTGCATTAATTTTTAACCGGACCCGAAAAAACACTTGGCCAAAATCGACATGAAGCCTAATTTTTCCCGAACAAACACAAGAGTGTGATTAACTTCTACCACAACAAGAATCCGCGCTTTTAGCGTCTGAATTTACCGTCCGCCTCAATCAGACGCAAATTAGCGTCCGTAATTTTGACG
Organism: Beta vulgaris subsp. vulgaris; assembly: GCF_026745355.1. Lineage (NCBI taxonomy): Eukaryota > Viridiplantae > Streptophyta > Magnoliopsida > Caryophyllales > Amaranthaceae > Beta > Beta vulgaris. The sequence goes on from NC_079208.1 coordinate 33,688,445, forward strand.
GACGCTAATTAGCGTCCATTTTTAGAAAATTAGCATCCGTTTTTTGAGCGGACGCTAATTAGCTTCCGTTTTTCAAAAATTAGCATCCGTTTTCAGAACGGACGCTAATTAGCGTCCGTGGTTCGAAAATTAGCATCCGTTTTTGGAACGGACGCTAATTAGCGTCCGCTATCTAAAATTTAACATCTGTCGCACGGACGCTAATTAACGGCCTAGCGAAGCTAAATAAACTCATATATCAGAATCAAAGTCGACCCTCATTCTGTGTCTCACCTTTCATTCTCTCACCTCCCTTATACTCTCTCACCTCCCTTGTCCTCTCTCTCATATCTCTCTTCCATCAGACATCACGCATCTCACCTTTCATTCTCTAATTCCTTTCATTTTCTCTCTCTTTATTCACTCAATCAACCCAGATTTTTCTCTCATCTTTCTCTCACATCTATTTACTCTCGTTTCTCTCTCATCTCTCCTTCTCTTTTTTTCTCTATTCTAGATCTGGAAACACAACCGCCCCCGCTTTGTCCCCATACTCCGCCGCTTCGTCCCCAGCCACTTCGATTTGAAGGTAAGTGGGTTATTTTTTTAAATTTTTTTTGTTTCCGTTTCTGGTTTTTTTTTGGTTTTTTTTTTTTTGGATTTTATTTTCGTTTTTTCATTTATTTTGTTTTTTGATTTATCTTTTTTTTCGATTTTTGATTTTCGTTTTTTGATTTTGTCCATTTTAGATAAATTTTTGGGTTTGTGGGTTATAGATCTTGGTTCATTTCTTGTTTGTTTGGGTGGGTTGGTCAGATCTGGGATGTGGGTTGTTTGGGTCTGTGGGGGTGCTGGGTTGTTTGGGTCTGTGGGGGTGCTGGGTTGTTTGAGTTTTTTGATTTTTGATTTTTAGTTTTTAGTTTTTCGTTTTTCTCATAATGGTTTTCGTTTTCTGATTTTAAAACTTTTTATTTTCGTTTTTTGTTTTCGTTTTTATGCGTTCGATTTTTCATTCTTTGGTATTCAATGTTTCGTTTTTTTTGAATCAGTTTTTCTTTTTTTCCATTTTTTGGGAATCAATTTTTCTTTTTCTTTTTCCTTTTTTTCGTTTTTTTCGGAAAACATTCTGTATAAAGTTTTTAAAATCGATTTAGGGGTTATTTTTGGGAAAATATTTTGATTTTGTTCTACATGTTTGTTGCAGATAGAAGATCTTCAGGGTTTGTTCCTGATTTAAAGTTGGATTTCTTCAAGATTGGAGTTGGATTTGAGCTCCATATTATGGATTCTTGTACCTGCAATATTGAAGTTGGAGTGTAAATTTTTAAGTTTGTTGTTTCAGATTGTATTATTATGGGATATTTTCCAATATATTGTATAAGTATTTTTATATTTAAATAAAAATATTTCATTTCTCATTTGTTTGTACTTGTTTAGCTTATAATTGGTTTGTATTATTGGTTTTTAATTACTTTTATAATAATTAAGAGTGAATTTTGAAAAGCAAAAATGGAAAAAAACCAAAAGTTAAAAGTGAGTAAAAAAAAAAAAAGAGAAAACAGACTGTCATACATCATTGAAGCAGAAAAAATAAAAAGGACAAAGAAAAAACAAGAAACGGAAACAACATTAGCGTCTGGTTGTACAACTTTAGCATCCAAGATTAGCATCCGATTTTACAGACTAGCATCCGTCTTATAAACGGACGCTAATTAGCATCCGTCATCAGAATCGGACGCTAATTAGCGTCCGACATCAGAATCGGACGGTAATTAGCGTCCGACATCAGAATCGGACGGTAATTAGCGTCCGACTTTAGAATCGGACGCTAAATCTCAAAATGCAGACGCTAAATTTTTAGCGTCCGCTTGGGGGACGCTAACTGAAGAATTAGCGACCAAGGGTTTTGCGTCAGTCTTTTAGCGTCCGTTGACGGACGCTAATCTCTTTAGCGTCCGATCCCGCCTTTTTAGCATCCGATTTTGGCGGACGGAAAAGGGTGATATTCTTGTTGTGTATACCCGAACCGATTTAATTTCAAAATATATCATTTTTAGTTCTAATATAAACTAATATATGAAAAACTCTAAACTTCTAATCTTCTATATACTTTCGTAGAAACAAAATTTGCCGCTCTACTTTCTCAATTCTCAATCTAACTCTCACTTTTCGATCGTAGTTTTGCAAAAAATCTATATAGAAATGATATTTTGTGATGTATATTGAAGGTTTATTATATTTCGTAAAAAAATTACACTATACTCATTAAGGACCTTAGACCCTACCCATACCCTATCAAACCCTATGGGTACGGGTAATGATAATTGCATAAATTTTGAATGAGTTATCTAAATATATATCTTTAGTAATGATTGCATAAAGTTTATTAGAAATAATATATCGAACATATCTGGGTCAAAAACTATGGATACGTTCTCTGTCATCTCCAACCAGCGACGAACGTCGTTCCTCCTGTAAGTTTTTTAATTTTGTAATTTCGTTCGATTTGTTTGTTGTTTATTTTATGGGGATTTTATTGGTTTGAATTCTCGATTTTTCAGGCTTTTCGCTTGAATTTATGTTTGTCTGTTGTACAAATTTATTCGATTTATAGGTTTTCGTTTTGCTTCAATTTTACAGGGGTTTGGGGCTTTTCGTTTGAATTTAGGGTTTAATATTCCAGATTTGGGGAATTCGAATTTTTTTAGAATTTTGGGGAATTCTATTGAATTTATTTGGATTTTTTAGATTTCGTTCAATGATTCGAGTTTCTTGAGTTCAAATTTTGTTTTGGGTTCTGAATTTCTTTCGAAAATTTGTTGTAGTTACAACAGCTTTTATTTTATTTGAACTGAAATATCGATGCTAATTATTAAGTTTTTCTTTTTTCCAAGGACAATATGTGGGGAAGTCCAGAATGGGACAACAATATGGTGGAAAATCTAAAAAATTTCGATTTGAATAGCCGTGAAGTTAAGCAGCAGTTTGGTGAGTTTCATGATGTAGAGTGTTGATGCAAAATCTGTCTTTAGCAATTTTTGGCTTGCCAATTTTTCTGAATGAGGTGGGTTGTTTCCTCATTAGCATTTCTTATATATATTACTTCTTCATATTGGAGTACTATGCTTATAAATCCAACAAATTATTCAATTTAGGGCAGAAGATTTGCACGCTTTCAGAAAAATTTCCAAGATTAACACTTTATCATAGACACATGTAGTAGCTGATTGCACCTTTTGTAGTGATTGTATTCAATTGGTTATAATCTATAACTTTTGAAATCATATGATTTCTAAAGAAGACATACATGATTTATCTTCTTTCTTGGTCTTTGTTTATCTATGGACTAATTACTGGGTTATGTGGCAGATCAAATCAAAGAGAATCATGCTTTTATCATTGAACTTTGAGGAGTCTCTATTAGTGGGTAAATTTTCTAACCTTATCCCTTATACATTCTTCTTGGTTTTAGTACTTTTTTGCAGCCATGGATGTGTCATCTGACCTTACTGAGCTGGGGAGACTCCAGTAGTAGTGGTTTGTGCTGGTGCTAAATCAATTCTTGACATACCTAGAACCCTCGAATATTTGGTACTATAAACCTATGAAAGATCCAAAATTCTATCTTGCCTTCATAACTTATATTAGTTCAAGGTCTTCATTTTATCCCATTTGTTTGGCACAAGAAACTTAGGAGGTGTGCAATTACTGGTGGCCTGCTATCGCCGTGAAGTCTGCGTTTCTCTTGTTGTTGCTCAATTTTTAGTTAGCTTAGAAATTAGATCATTGTGATTGCCTGATTGGTGAGGCATTAGATCTGTGTATTAAAATGTCGTTCGATTGATCGAGTTTTTTTTTATTTTCTGGTAAAATTCTGTATCAATTTAAATCCTGTTTAGCAATAATTACTATCTTATTTTAGAATCGGAATCAAAGTTATGGATTTGATAATTTCGGAAGGAAGTTGCATTTTTATCTTGATGATAGTAATATGTGTGAACTGTAAGGAAAAAAAAATATTTGTATTGTTTGAATTAGAATATAGATGCTATTAATATTGTATTTGAATTCCATAAGTAGTTTTCTTTATTCTTTGTTTTTTATTAAAGGGTTTGGTTAGTTTCATATTTGGATTCCATAAGTTATTCTAATTTAGTTATTCTAATTGCTTAGTTAATCGGTCCCGTCTTCACATGCAGTTCTTGATCACAATTGATAATCAATGTATAAGTTTTGCATTTTAATAGGTTATTTTTCTTAATACAATGATTTCTTGATCTTTTTATTTCCTTTGATGTTTTGATTATCTTACAGTTAAGATATGTTGTCTTTCACAATACTCCATCTCGTGACTTTCTCCACCTTGACAATTTATGACAAAGGGCCACGTACAATATGTTATCTGATTTGTCATACTAGAGTAAGTGTGCCATTTTCACTAATCTAAACTGATCATTAACTAATATGAATTTGTTAGCCCTAAAGTAGACATATCCGACTTGAATTAGGGCTAATCGAGTTTAGATGCTCACAAGTAGCTTATGTTCGACTCACTTAAATTATTCAAAGTTCAGCTCAAGTTCACTTGACTTAAATGCAAAATGAGTGGAGTCAAGCAAGACCCAACTCAACTTGATTAACTCATGAGGAGCTCGATAATTATCTTATTAATTTTTAGTTATGATTTTTTAAAAAGTAGTTACAATTGAGATATTTTTTCTCATACCTTTTTTAAAAAAGAAACATACACTAACTAGTCATAAATGCTGAAAACAAACCAAATATTATATTGCTTTTGATCCAAATAACCAAAATAAATACGCAAGGGTGGATCCTCATAAAGAAAATGAAAACAGGTCAGGTTTCAGGACTGACCCTCATAGGTCGAACCAGGTTCAAGTCAGGTCAGAATCAGGTTGATCCAGCGGTAGATCTGTTTCTGACACCACTACGGAGGTCTGGGTAATCCCAGGTTAGGTTCGATCAGGTCTAGAGATTGACCCTCACAGGTCGAACCAGGTTCAAATCAGGTCAATATCAGGTTGACCCAGCGGTCAGAAGAGTTTTTGACACCACTAACGACAATTCAAGTGACACTAAAAAATATATTTAGATGCAACAATAATCTATGTGATGCTAAAAAAAATGGCTATCGAGACAACTAAATTCATGTGACTTTAAATACATGGCTTTATAGACAACTAACTACAGTTGATGCTGAAAAAATGGCTTTAGAGACAACTAAAGTCATGTGACGCTAAATACATGGCTTTAGAGACAACTAACTACAGTTGATGCTGAAAAAATGGCTTTAGAGACAACTAAATTCTGTGACGCTAAATACATGGCTTTATAGACAACTAACTACAGTTGATGCTGAAAAAAATGGCTTTAGAGACAACTAAAGTCATGTTACACTAAATACATGGCTTTAGAGACAACTAACTACAGTTGATGCTAAAAAAAATGGCTTTAGAGACAATAAATTCATGTGATGCTAAAATATGGATTTAGAGACAACCAATATTCATGTGATGCTAAAAACATGGTTTTAGAGGCAACCAACATTCATCTGATGCTAAAATGTATCTTTAGAGCACCAGAATATACTTGACACTAAAGACCATATAATTAGAGGCAACCATGTTTATGTGATGGTAAAAGGGGGTTTTAGAGGCAAGTCGGCCAAATGATGTGCCTCTATAGCCAATTTTTTTGATAGTGAAACCAACACTAAAGGAAATATCAGGCCTACTAGCAGTTAGGTAAAGTAAGGATCCAATCATACCTCTGTAGAGTTTCTGATCTATGGACTTACCACTTGGATCCTCATATAACCTTGTTCCTGTTCCTATTGGAGTATGATTGGTTTTTTCTTGATCCAGCCCATATTTTTTCAATAAGTCCTTCACATATGTTTGCTGATGGATGGTTCCTCTTTTAGTTTGCTTGATTTGCAAGCCGAGAAAGAAGTTTAATTCTCCCATCATGCATTTCAAATTCACTACGCATTAACTCAGCAAATTCCTTACAAAGAGATTCGTTAGTTGCACCAAAGATTATATCATTATATCATCCACATAAATCTGAACCACTAGAATGTCTGTTCCTTTAGATCTAAGGAACAGGGTTCTATCAACTTTACCTCTTACAAAATCATTAGAAAGTAAAAATTTGAGAGTCTTTCATACCATGATCTAGGAGCTTGCTTCAGCCCATAAAGAGCTTTATCTAGCTTATAAACATGGTTAGGAAGATCAGGGTTTTTGAATCCAGGAGGTTGTTCCACATAGACGTCTTCTATTAAATACCCATTTAAAAAGGCACATTAACGTCCATTTGGTACAACCTAAACCCAGGAATGCAACAAAGGCAATCAAAATTCTTATTGCTTCTATTTTAGCTACAGGAGCAAAAGTTTCATCGAAATTAATACCTTCTTGTTGATTGTACCCTTTTGTTACGAGTATGACTTTGTTCCTTATGACTATTCCATGCTCATCCAGCTTCTTTCTGAAGACCCATTTCAGCCCAGTTACCTTTTGGTTTTTAGGCTTGGTCTCAAGATGCCAGACTTGTTCCTCTGGAACTCCTTTAGTTCCTCTTGCATGGCATTGATCCAGTCAGACTCCAGTAGGGTATCATTGTGATCTCGAGGTTCTGTCATGGATAAAAAGGCTTGGAAAGCACATAAATTTTTAAGTTGGGATCTCGTCTGAGTTCCCTTTTCAATACACTTACGATTAAATCCAAGGGATAGGATTTCAGGTGTTTCCATGGTCTTGGTTCAAATCTCCTTGTCTCCGCTCCTTCAGCTAGAGGATCTTCAATTCTTTCATTTTCTGGATGAATTTCTTCCGCCTGTTCATCCTGAATGACAGGATCAGGAACAATTATCTCTTCTTCAGGATATGCTTTTTGTCAGTACTTGCAGGTGTTAGTTCCTCATCAAGGTTCACTGACTCTTCAGAATGAGTCAGTCCTATTTCAAAGTCATTTTCATGACTTTGTTCCTGCATGGAGTTAGTTTCATTGAAAATAATATGGACACTTTCCTCAACACACATTGTTCTTTTTTTTTAAACTCTATATGCTTTACTATTTAAAGCATATTCTATAAAAACAGCCTCATCACTTCTAGCATCAAACTTTCCTAAATTGTCTTTACCATTGTTGTGTATAAAACATTTACAACCAAAGATTCTAAAGTATGAGATATTGGGTTTTCTTCCTTTAAGAAGCTCGTAAGGGGTCTTTAAGACAATGGGTCTCAACATTGACTCTATTAATGATATAGCACGCTGTGTTCACTGCTTCAGCCCAGAAGTTCTTCGGAAGATTGCTGGCTATTATCATCGTTCTTGCCATGTCCTTCAAAGTAGATTCTTCCTCTCCATAGCCATTTTGTTGTGGGGTCCTAGGATCTGAGAAGTTGTGGTCCAGTCCTTCATTACTGCAAAACTCATCAAACTTGGAGTTTTCAAACTCCTGACCATGATCAGAACGCAAATGCTGAATTTTAAAACCACTTTTTCTTTGTGTTCTTTTAGCAAAGTTTACAAATTCATCAAATGTTTCGTCTGTGCTATGAAGAAAAATAACCCAAGTTATCTTGAAAAATCATCAACTATAACAAGTACATATCTCTTATCAGATTGCTTTGGATTCAACAGGCCACATAAGTCCATATGAATCAATTCAAGAGGACTTGTGTGCTTACCATCTTCTTTGGTTTGAACGAGGATCTAACTTGTTTTCCTTTTGCACATGGTCCACAAACTTCATGATTTGAGACCTTGATTGTTGGTAGACCAACAACTAAGTCCTTACCACTTAGCTTCGAGCAAGGTCATACTTGCGTGACCACACCTTTTATGCCAAAGAAGTGGTTCATTGTCGACAACACTTAAACAAGTTAGATTGTTCCTAGGAACCAGGTTAGGTCAACAACATAAGTGTTTCCCTTCCTAGTTCCTTCCAGAATCTTGGTCATGTTCCTGTATCACTTACTACACAACACTCATAGTAAACTTCACATTGTTCCCTTATTTCACAAATTGAGAAATACTAAGTAGATTGTGTTTCAAACCCTCGACCAAAAATACATTATCTATGGAATGTGACTTAGACTTTCCTACCTTACCTACAGCTACAATATTACCTGTAAGATTGTCTCCAAATGTCACAGTTCCTCCATCATAGGCTGAAAGCGAGAGAAATTTATTTTTATCTCCAGTCATGTGTTTAGAACAACCGCTATCGAGGTACCACAGGTTATTCCCCCTCACTTTAGCCTGTGTCCAAAACAATTAGTCAGTGGCAGGAACCCGGTCTGACTTGGGTTCCTCTGTCGGGTGTATTTCTCTTAACTTTCCAACTTGCTTAACTAAGCGAGTGTTCATCTCAATATGTTCTTCTCTGGAGGAACAGTCAGACACTAAGTGACCACTGTTCCCACAGTAAGAGCATATTCGGCTGCTTGGAAGATCAACATATTTTTTCATTTTGTTTTTCTTCTTGTGATTGAAACCTAATCCATTCCTTCCTTCTTTTTATATTTTGTATCCAACTCACTGGATCAGGAATTTTGTTCTTGAAGATTCCAATTTCCCTTTAAGTACCAGATATTCATTTAAACACTTTATCATGTTCGAATTTATTTTTCGAAATCGGATCTGGTATTTATAGAGGAACTGGTTCCTTCAGGAAAAATAGTCTCAATTCAGCCATCTCCATATTCAAGAAATAATTTTCATTTTTAGCATTTTCAAAAGCTTCTCGAATACGTCGGTTTTCATCAAAAACTTCAAAGAATCTTTCCTCAATATTGCATTTACTGTTTTAAACCAATTTGAATGTTCTTTGGTGACTTCCAAGGCTTTCTCTAGATTTTCTTCTTTATTGCAGATTGCCTTGTAGTCATCCAAAGTTTCCAAAAGTAGTTTTATTAGTTGATTCTTTGAAAGTTCTTTTAACTCTTCTTCAATAACATTAAAGCGTACCTTATTGTTTGGCAAGTCTTCTTCATCATCTGTCTTCGCCATGAGACACAGATGAGCTGTTTCCTCTTCAGGTTGTTCCTGCTCCTCGTCAGAGTTTGATTCTCCCTAGGCAGCAACCATGGCCCTTCTCATATCAACTTTTGAGAAAGGTTTATGTTGTTCCTTTCCTTTCTCCTTGTATTTACCTTTACCTTTGTCATTTTCCCAAAGTGGACACTCCTTTATAAAGTGATCAGGATTTCCACACTTATGATAGCTTAGCTTTGCAGACTTTTTTCGTGTTTTTCCCTTTGTAATTCTTGTTAAAGAATTTCTTAAACTTTTTCACGATCAATGCTGCTTCCTCATCATCAGTTTCTGAATCATCTTGTTTTTCCGATTTGAGAGCCAAAGCTTTAGGTCTACCAGGGTCAGCCTCATGAGTTCCCAGATGCAGCTCATGAGTCAACAAGGAACCTGCAAGTTGTTCAATATTGAAGGTGGTGAAATCTTTGGTTTCTTGCAGAGCTATAACTTTTGCCATCCATTTGTCATCCTATGGAAGACTCCTAAGTACTTTCCGTACTTGTTCCTTTGGAGTGATAGCCTTTCCTAGGGAGTCAAGCTCATTGATGATGTTGGAGAGCTTAGTGAGCATATCATGAACTGACTCCTTAGGCTTCATCTGGAACAACTCATACCTGTGCATGAGCATGTCTATCTTCGATCTTTTGACTTCGCTTGTTCCTTCATGATTAACCTGTACAAGTTCCCACATCTGTTTGACAGATTTGTATCCCATGATTCTATTGTGTTCATGGGGACCAAGACCACAGTGGAGAATCTTCTTGGCTAGATTGTTCATCTCCATCTTGTCGAAATCATCTTTATCATATTTTGAGAGAGGTTTGGGGATGGTCTCACCTTTTTCGTTTTTCTCAGTGACTTCAAAGTAACCAATTTCTATCACTCTCCAAACTTGATAGTTCTCAGCTTTGATGAAGATTTCCATACGGTTCTTCCAGTATGGATAATGCTTGCCATTGAACATAGGTGGACGTTGAGTTGAATAACCTTCATCCAATCTTTCTTCCGTAGTGTTCATGATTACCGGGTACTAGCTCATCAGAGTTAGCTGATTTTGGAGGAACCGGGCTCTGATACCAATTGTTAGTCGAGTACAATCACTTGAGCAACTACAAGAGGGGGGTGAATTGTAGTTGGGGAAATTTTCTATCTTTTTGCGGAAATAAAAGAATCTTTATCTAAGAAAGAGATAAGTACATAAACTTGAAAGAAATAAGAACACGAGAATTTTTACAAGGAAAACTTCCTAGGCCCAATAGGAAGAAAAACCTTGACCACGAGAAATTTTGACTCAATTCTCTTTAATATACTTAGGCCAAAAGACTCTCTTTTGTACAACCTAATCTTGGACCTTCTCTATTCCTCTAGGAACTTGTTCCCCGTCACCTTGTTCCCCTGAATAAGTGACTTTCTCTATTGACTTCACTCGAAGTCTTTCTTTTTCTCTCTTTTCTTTCTCTTTCTCTTTTTCTCGAAATGATTACAGATTTTGTCACACAACCCAATCTCGAATACAGCGTATAATAATGAAAGAAGAGATAAAACCGAAAACACTTTCACAGAAAATATTACAATAAAATTCTAAAAGCTTAACTATTAAGTTCGTTACACACAACTATTTGTAGATAACAAATTTCCCCATGATCTTCTCCACGAGCATAGTGGGAGCTGAATTTCAGCCTCACTCATCCACATTCTAGCCGTTGGGAGTCATGCGTTTGTTTCGAATCTTCAGCCACTATCACACGCCTTAGAAGTGGGTGAGCTGTTGTGGGTTGTTGTAGTTCCTAAAATCTAGGAACTACTTCAACAACCCTCCTTTTTAGGTGCTGGAAGTTACTGCCTCCGAAAGCTTGCGCACAAACTAACTTCCAAGAGCATTATGGGTTCATATATTTTTCATAAATTAAAGCCCACAATATTAATTATCGGACAAAAACACAAATAAAATTAATAACTTAATTTTTGATTAAAATCCTAATCAATTCTCCATAAGTTATTAAACATAATATTTGTGATATAAAATAATAAACTTAAGAGAGAATAACAAATCTAGATTATAAGATAAAATAAAACAAAAACAAAAAAACCTAATAACACGAAATAAAAGAAACTAAATTAATCAAAGATAAAATAAAAGAAACTAAATTAATCAAAGATAATTATTTGTCATCATCAAAATAGTGAATACAACATCATTCATAGTACAAAAAAGCATGGCACGCAGAGTGAACATCTTATTAGCATACGCATCAAATACTAACACTTCTTCGTTCCACATCTTCTGTAAATCTTCAACAAGCATCTGGAGGTATACATCTATGTCATTTCCAGGTTGTTAGGGCCCCGATAGAAGCGACAACATCATGTACTTGCGTTTCATGCACAACCAAGGAGGCAAGTTAGAAACCACTAAAACTACTGGCCATGTACTATGCTGCGAACTGAGATTGCCAAAAGGGTTCATGCCATCCGTACATAATCCAAGCCTCAGATTCCTATCCTCATTACCAAATGCCTTATGTACCCTGTTGATAGTTTTCCACTCAGGCGAATCAGCCGGATGCTTGAGCAGACCGTCTTTCTTCCTACGATCTACATGCCACCCCAAATTGTTCGGATCTCCTTTAATTAAGAACATGCGCTTAAATCTAGGTATTATGGGTAGATACCACAACACCTTAGCTGGTGGTCCTTCACTACCTCAAGCTCCTTCACGCTTGTAAATACTCATACTCATTACGATAAAGCACACAATCGTTAGGACAAGCATGTATCCGCTCGTACTCTAAACCGAAAGGACACATCAGTTTCTTCGCATAATAGTACGACTTTGGCAATTCATTTCCATCAAGGAGCATATCAGCTAAAACTTTCAACAACGAATGTCAAACTAGAGTCCGTCCAACCAGCGTTCGACTTAATGTTGAACAGTGTTACCATCGCGGAAAGTTTGGTGTACTTTGTACAACCTGGATGCAACGGCTTTTCAGCATCCTGAGACATAGACTCAAAAATACGAGGTCGTCTACATGACTGATCTTCAACCTCGTGTATCATCTCGTCTACCCGATCCCTATCGTCATCTCCAAATTTATCATCCAAATTCTCATCCCCTAAATCATCTTCATCCTTCTTTTCTTCACGTACATCATTCTTTACTCTAGAGCTTTCTATATACCTTCCCTGCTCACCATGCCAAACCCATACGTGGTATTGAGGCCTAAACCCACGACGAAAGACATGCTCCCTAACCACATGTATACTACTAACCTTGCTCACATTTCTACAATCGACACAAGGACAATAAAAGTCGACTGCTCCAGAGGATGTTTGATATTTTAATGCAGTTGTACAGAATTCCGAGACCCCTTTCACAAACTCAATCGATTCACGACTACCATACATCCAAGTACGATCCATCTCATTCAAGAAGACCACCTATAATAATTAAACACACCATTCATTATAATGCATCAATCATTATTAAAGTACATACACTCACATATTCAAATCACACACGTATAGAGCAAGCTAAGATAGTGACATGTTCAATTGTATGCATGCAGCCGAAGGTCCTTATCACTCAAACCTAACCCATCCTTGGACGTCTAATCTCACTAGTGAACATATCCCAACTTTTCAATTCTAAGGAAAATCCGACAGCATTTCCCTACAGTTCTCCAAGTACACAATGTAGATAATTGCTTATCTACATATGTACCCAGAGAACAATGTAAGAAACGATAAGCCAAGAATTTCCTTAGAATTGAAAAGAAGACACACATTCACCACCTAAGTGAGATCAAACGTCCAAGAACAGTCCCAAACCGGGGACTATTCAAGACTTGCTCCTAATGAGTAAGTCTTGAACGGGTATCTAGGCATATGATGATGATTCAAACAACTTGTAGATTTCATAGCTAAATTACATTGCGTTTTCATACAATCTCATATCAAGAAATATACATATACATTAAAAAAAAAATACATATATACATCACTAAATTATCATAACTTAATCAATTTGAAGCACATGACAACTTGGTCTCATTAACAAATTAAATCAAACAAAACAGACAACGAAATTAAACTAGATACCTCTTAACCCAACGACGAGCAATGAAGAGAGAAGAGATAGTTGGAACTTTAATTTTCCTTCCTTAGCCTCTTCTTCCTACAATTAACAAAACCCACATTGCACATCAATAATTTAATTCAATTAAGAAAAACAAAAGTAACTTAAAAACAAAATTAATTCATACCTAATTAACCACTCAAATGGTGGAGAAGAGAAGAGAAGAGAAGGGTAGTGGTGATGGTCGAGGTCGCGGCTGCACGTGGTGGGTGGTGCACAAGGTGGTGGTGGAGCACTGGTGGTGGTGGAGTACTCAAATTAGGTTGCGCAAACCCACTGTACTCGAATTAATGGTGGTGGGCAGCAGTGGTGGTGGAGCAATGTGGTGCGTGGTCGTGGTGGTAGAGCAATGTGGTGGGTAGCAGTGGTGGTGGTGGTGCATTTGAATTAGGTAGCGCAAATTTCTCGCTCGTGGTGGTGGTGCAATTTGGTGGATTTTCTCGCTCGTAAAATTTCTCTAAGGGAGGGAAATAGAATTGCTAGCTTGGGTATACTGTACATGCATGCATTATTCAATCAAAAAAATAAATATATAACGAAGGGCTGCACTTATAAAAAAAAAAGCGCAGCCCTTCATAACAGAAAGGATGCATTTTTTTGACAAGCGCAGCCCTTCACTCAAAAGGGCTACGCTTGTCAAAAAAACGCAGCCCTTCTTACAGCAAGAAGGGCTGCGTTATTTTGACAAGCGCAACCCTTCACAAAAAAGGGTTGCGCTTGTTAAAAAAACGCAGCCCTTCTTACTGTAAGAAGGGTTGCGTTTTTTTTTACAAGCGCATCCCTTTTTCAAAAGGGCTGCGCTTTTCTTCAAAAACGCAGCCCTACATGTAAGAAGGGCTGCGTTTTTTAAAAAAACGCAGCCCTACAAGAAAGAAGGGCTGCGTTTTGAAGAATACGCAGCCCTTCCAGCGCAGCCCTTCCTTTTTTTCCCCTAGTGTAAAAACTCCCTATGAAAGAAGTTTATAACACCACTGTAGCATTTAGCTATAATACTGATAGATTAGTGGTGTGTTGGTTAGAAATACCCACAGAATTAAATATCAATACCATTATCAACAAGAAAGAACTTGAATAAAAATAGGATAGAGAGAGTTTATCCTGAAATCCAAATTCCCCATTTTGACTCTTGTACTAACTACTAAGGAAGCTTGGCAAAAGCTTAGAGTCTTCTAGTCTGCATTTCGATTAATCGTCATTATGATTTTTGTTTTCTTCGACAAAAATTAGATAGTTTATTTTAGGGTACACTAGAATTAATTGTTTTATTGAGAAAAAGGATTTGAAGAAGATACGGGAAAACATCTTCATATATTTCGTGTCAAAGTTGACTATTGGAAATGAAGAGTGAGTTAGGAAAACATTGGCAATAAACAAAATTTAATGCCAAATTATTATATTAATCACTACTTTTCTGGAAGAAGATCATTGGATGATGGAAAGGTCTTTTTTCCATTTTAAAACCAAGATTCGAGAGCTTGGTAGGAGTAGTTTTTTTCCAGCCATAAGAATGAGCTAATTTCTAGATTTTGGGGGCCCTTACAAAAGAGAGGCCTTGTGCAAGAGGGTTGTTTGCACAACCTCTTAGCCGGCCGTGACTGAAGATGATGTTTTTTCAATACCATGATGCAAAGGTAGGCTGCAAGATCACATGATTTTCTGCCATCTTGAGCGTTTGATTATATAAAGCCCTTTTGGATTTTTATTTACATGTCTTAGATTTTATGGGATTTCAGGTTCTAGAGCATGCTTCTGTTTGCCTTACTCGAACTGTTGAGGCCTTTGCATCATCTGTTGAGTGGATGAGCTTTGCAATCATGGTCTTGTTACCCAGACCATTATTCTAAAGTGTAGAAGTTGTAGTTGAACTATTGCATGGAGCTCAAGATCTAAAGTAACTAGACTGTATGCAAAGATCGACAAGGAAGTTATTGGAATACTTATGTATATAGTTATAGTTAAGTATGATACTAAAAATATAGTACATATTCTTATATATGTATCTAATTATTTTTGTTTATGCTTTAATTGAGCATAATATGCTTAATAAAATAATTATTGATATATATTATTGATTTTGTATTGATTAATAATGAAAAAATGAATAAAAATTGGTTTTTGGGGGTGGTCAAGCGCTGCAGTTTTGACCCTAAATCGCAGCAGTTAATCATTTACCGTTGCAGTTTTGGGTCAGAACCGCAGCAGTTCATAGATTAACTGATGCGGTTTTCCTTCAGAACCACATTAGTAAATCATTTATTGATCCGGTTTTGGATCAGATCAGTAAATAAATGGGATATGCTGCGATCACACCTGATGTGGACCAAAACCGCATCAGTAAGCCCGATTTTGACCACATCAGATGGGCTTTTTTTTCCACTAGTGTGAACTAGTTGCCTCTTAAGTGAGTGGGTTTCATTCAAAAACCACCATAGCCATTTAAAGAGTAAGATAATGTTTTTGTGATGAAGATTTCCAATGTTTAAACCACCGAATTGCTTAGGAGCAGCATTTACGCTCCATGAAACAAGGGAGGGTTTTTTTTTTCCAAATTTCCATTCCAAAGAAAGCTTCTTTGGAGTATAATAATGATTTTCTCCATTATGCCTTTGAAGATGGGAAATAAAGACATATAATACAAGGGTAAACTTGACAAGCATGCTTTGATTAAAGTTACCCTACCTGCAATGGAAAAGAGATTCCCTTTCCAAGATGCCAGCTTTTCTCCATTTTTGCTATTATGGGGTTCCATAGGTTGAGGTGAGAAGAGCTTCCCCCGATCGGAAGTCCAAGATATGTGAAAGGAAGCAAACCGGTTTTACATTGAAGGTGTTCCGCAAGATTAGCAAGATGAGAGGTCTCCACATTGATTCCAAGAAGGGAGCTTTTATGAAAGTTAATCTGTAGACCCGAGGCTAGTTGAAACAATATCAAAGTTTTCTTAATATTTGCCAAGAATTTTTAGGCGGGCAGAACATTATTGTATCATCGGCATATTGAAGGTGAGTTATTTGGAATCCTCCTCTACTAATGAGAAGATTTAGGGGTTCTGCTATCAAATCAATAAGGAAGGGGGACAAAGGGTCCCCCCTGCCTAAGTCCTCGGCGTAGCTTCATTGGGTGTGAAGGGGTGCCGTTAATGAGTATGCTAGCCGACAATGATATTACATATCCTTTAATCCAGTCCCGCCACTTTAATGGAAAGTTCATTTGATTAAGGGTCCATTCCAAAAAGCTCCACAAAAACGCTATCGAAGGCCTTGTGAAAATCCAATTTGAGGATATTGGCTTTGGTGTTGGATCTTTTACATGATTCAATGATTTCCCCCGCGATTAATGTCCCATCTAAAATTTGTCGCCCTTTGATGAAGGACGATTGATGAGGGCCGATAAGATGGTTCATAACTTATTGTAGTCTTCGTGCCAAGAGTTTATAGATGATTTTGTATGTTACCCTACAATACTAATGGGTCTAAAGTCATTAAACCCATTAGGAATGTCAAACTTGGGGATTAAAGCTATGAATGTTGTGTTACTACCTTTGGGTAGTGGGGCAGTAGACCACAATTTTTGCACTGTGTTGAAGATGTCATCTTTGATTATGTCCCATGCGCTCTTGACAAATTTAAAGTTGTATCCATCCGGTCCCAGCGTCTTTGACCCGTCAAATGAACTCACTACCTCCTCAATATAAGTCATTATGAACGGATAGGTGAAAAAGTTACCTTGTTCTTCAGATAATCTTTTGAATTCAAGACTATCAAAGGTAGGCCTTGTGTTTTGTTCTTCTGCAAATAGTGAGCCAAAAAAAAGAGACGACAACTTTTTTTAGTTCCTTAGGATCATCAATGATATGACTCCTTTTTGAGAGATTCAATGCGGTTTTTTCGTTACCTGATTGATACCATCACATGGAAGTATTTTGTGTTCCTATCACCCTCCTTAATCCATTTTGCACGAGATTGTTGAGCCTAATATGTATTTTTGCGGTTTAGCCATTGCCAATGTTCATTTTGGGACTCCCTTCTTTCATCAATTTCATGAGGTTCAAGGTTTCTATCATTTGCAATAGTGTCAATATTTTGAATTTTGTCTTCGAAGAAAGAGATATTTTCAATTATACCAAATTCAACAATGTTCCATTGTTTCAGCTTTGATTTGAGTTCTTTCAATTTCGCCAGAAAATTATGATTTTGAGATAAAGCCCAGGATTCCTTAATGATTTTCAAGCAACTTGGGTGTTCGAGCGAAAAATTTAAGAGCCGAAAAGGTCTAGGACCCCAACATTTCGCCTTTGACTGCAGCAAGATGGGCAATGATCTGATAGAGCCCTTAACAGATGAGATACTTACTTTGACGGATAAGATAAAAGCCATTGGGGGTGCACAAAGACTCGGTCAAGCTTACTCTTAGACTGACCCCTGAACCATGTGAATTTGGCGTTGGTCGAAGGGATTTCTATCAAGTGAAGTACCTGCAAAAATGATTTAAAATCACTAGCACCTTTAGTAGAAATAGTCTGACTTCCTCTCTCATATGCTAACCAAGATTTCTTACAATCTCCGACAATTAGACTAGGTGTCTTAGAGGAACCACATAGGAGGCTGAGTTTATTCCAAACAAGGGCACGACTGAAAACGTCGCATGGGTTGTATAGATTAATGATGTGACATTTGAGGTTGAGCAATAAAATGCCCCCAATAAGCATAATCTAGTGTCAATCAATTTTGGCTTCTTCAAGTTCAATTTTTTTTTCCTTAATATGGACAGAAGACCACAAGAGAGGCCATGAGAAGGATTGACTTTAAAGCCGAATTAGTCTCCCTCTTTCCAAATTGATTTCATGATTTTTTGGTTTAGAGACTCTAACTTCATTTCTTGTATGAATAGGAAACGTGGGTTATGTTTGTTCAAGAGCTTCCTAAGGGAGCTTCTTTGACTCTTGTTCTCAAACCTCTAAGTTCAGATCAGAAGTAAAATGATAATAATAGTAAAACTAGAATTAAGATCTTTTTTTTTTTTTTTTTGATAATGAGTTGGGCCATTTTTATTTCAAATCAAAGCAGGATTACAAGATAGAGAGAAGTACACCATTACAATCTTCCTTAAGCACATCCACACGAACTATCCATACTAAATGATTAGAAACACTTCTACAGCCATACTACAAAATCATTCATCCCGAGCAATCCTTGCTTAGCCAATGCATATGCAACCATATTAGTTTCCCTCCTTTTATGAATGATTGAGATTCCGTGACCTAGAGCCATAGCGTTGCAAATATAGTTTATGATGAAGGCAAGGTTCCAAGGCCCTTCAGCACTGGTATTACACCATTTCACTGCGTTGGATGAGTCGGACTCGATGATGAGCCCCTAATGAGAAAATCGATTGCTTGATTTGAAGATTTTGATTGCTCGGTGAATAGCAAGGATCTCCGCATGATTGATCTCTACCATTGGGATGGGACTTGAGAATACGCACACAAATTCTCCAAGATGATTTCGGAGGACCCCTCCAATTGCGGATTTCCCGAAAATTGGATTTAGGGATGCGTCAACATTCCATTTTAGAAATGGTGGAGATGGGGGTGACCAGACATAGGGGATTTGCCGCGAAGTCGGGCAAATTTCAGGAGTGCGGCTTGCAGGCCAACGAAGACACTGAGGGTTTTTTACTATATCATTTGCATTATAAGGAAAAGGCTCATCCCATCCTTTAATCCACCATGATAGGCGTAGCAAGATGAGATCATGAATTTGAGATGCTGATCAGCTTTTATTTTCGAAGATGCGGGAATTTTGCTCATTCCAAATTGACCACACTATGATGAAAAATGAGGCAACCCATATCTTCTTAAAAACTTGCCTTTGAATGGGGGATTCATTGCTCAAATGCGCTACGAAGGCCGGAGGGAGCACACCAATGAACATTCCAAATTCTCATCCACCACATCCAGATCTTCCAAGAGAGAGAACAGTGAAGAAAAAGGTGGTTGTTGCTGCTCTCTATGCAATCTTCACAGAGTTTACACTTAGCGTCCGATGCTGGGATTATATTCAGATTTGCTAGTTTTTCTATGGAATTAATTTTTTCAAGCACCGCAAGCAATGTAAATATTTCTATTCTGTGTGGTACTAGGCTGCTCCAGAACCCTTTGATGAAGTTGTGGTGGTGGGTATTTACGGTCTTTAATAACTAAAGGGAGAAAGACTTGACAGAGAAAAGGCCCTGCTTGTGAGGGGCCCAAACAAAAGAGTCTGGCTAGTCAGGGGCAAGACAGAGCTGATCTAGCAAATTTTGGAGGAAACGCCATGTCATGGGGCCTTAAGGAACGGGCCCAAACAAGGTTATAATGCCATGTCAGCCCATCCCAAAATCCATTAGAAGCCACAACGGAATCTGGTGATGAGTTAAGTCTAAATAGGCGTGGGCATATAACTTTAATGGGTTAGTCCCCAGCCCAAATATCATGCCAGAATAGTGTGTTAAGTCCGGAGCCCAATTTCTTCCTGACATTGTGAGTTGCGATTTCACAGATTTCGGGCTGCTTTAGGATAGCTGAACAGATTCCTTTCCAAGGCCCGCCATGAGAGGGAATATGCAGGTCCAACAATGAGAAGGTTGGGCCATAGTGGTATTTGGCCTGTATGATTTTTCTCCATAGCGAGTTGGGCTTAATGAGGAATTACCATAGCCATTTAAAGAGCAGGGCGTTGTTTCTATGAAGTAGGTTTCCCATATTTAATCCTCCAAGGTTTTTTGGGAGGGTTATTTGATCCAATGAAACCACAATGGCATTGATCTGCCATCTTTCGAGCCATTCCACAAAAATTTCCGCTGAAATTGCACAAGTTTTCCAAGGACTCCCATTGGAACTGGGAATAGTGACATATAGTATATCGGTAGGCTTGACAAAGAAGCTTTTATAAGGGTAGCACGTCCACCAATAGATAATAAGTTTCCTTTCCAAGCAGCAAGTTTGTTCTCCATTCTGGATATAATTGGGCCCATAAAGCTATGCGAAAGGAGGAGCCTCCAATTGGTAAGCCTAAGTATGTGAATGGGAGATGACCGGTCTTGCAGAGGAGAGCCTTGGCCGCATCTTGTAACCATGAATCATCAATGTTTATGCCAATAATAGAACTTTTGTGAAAATTCACCTGCAGACCTGATACCATCTGAAAAATGATTAGTTACTTTTTAATGTTCAAAAGATGATCGATCTTTGGGGAGCAAAACATAAGGGTGTCATCCGCGTATTGGAGGTGCGTGAGTGAAGGCCCATTTTTGCACACCTCAACTCCTTCCTATAGATTCTGAGCAATGGCTTTTTTGATGAGAAGATTAAGCGGTTCCACTGCAATGTTGAAGAGAAACGGAGATAGTGGGTCTCCTTGCCTAAGACCACGCTGAAGTTTGAAGGGGGTTGATGGGGACCCATTCACTAACACCAAGGCCGAGGCAGTGTTAACATATTCCTGGATCCATTGCCTCCATTTAGGAGGGAAGTGCATGCAATCAAGAGTCCAATCCAGATATCTCCAAGACACACTATCGAAAGCTTTATGGAAATCAAGCTTTAATATAGTTGAAAAGGGGTTTTGTTTTGCTTACATGAGTTTATGATTTCTTCTGCTATAAGGGCTCCATCTAGGATTTGCCTTCCTTTGATAAATTATGATTGATGATGGCTAATTAAGGATCCATGACTTCTTGAAGCCTCCTAGCAAGAAGCTTTGCTAGGTCTATAGTCCTTGAAGCTCGAAAGGTTTTTCGATTTCAGGATGAGAGCAATGAAAGCCATATTACTCCCTTTAGGGAGCCTTGAGGTGCGCTAGAATTCTCGCACAAAGATGTATACATCGTGCTTGATTATTTCCCAGGCCTCCTTAATGAATTTAAAATTAAATCCATCCGGGCCTGGGGATTACGAGCTATCACAGGATGCCACAACAGCATCTAATTCACTTCCAGAGAATTCGGCCGTGAGAAAATCACCCTGCTCCATAGAGAGGGTTTTAAAATCAAGGTTCTGGATGGTTGGCCTCAAAAAACACTCTTCACTGAATATTTTTTTGAAATATGTTGTGGCTTCACGTTTTAGTTCAGTTTGATCCTCAATTTTTTTATTGTTTGTAACAATATGTTCAACCCGGTTCTTTCTCTTTCTGATAGAGGCAAACATGTGGAATATCTGGTATTCTTATCCCCTTGTTTGATCCATTTGGCTCAGGAATTCTGAGCCCAGTAGAGTTCCCTTCTTTTGAGTCATGTCCATAGTTCCATCTGTGCAGATTTCCGGTCATTTAATTCTTCCGTAGTGAGAGCTCGGTTATTGGCAATCTGATCTATGTCATGAATAGTTCCTTCCAGCGATTCTATGTTGCTATCAATGCGTCCAAATTCTGATGTGTTCCACTTCTTCAAATGGTTTTTTGTAGACGTGAGTTTTTCTGGTATAGACAAATGTTGTGCAGATGTCGATGCTTCCCTGATGGTCTTTAGGCAGCAGGGTGTGTTAACCAACAATTGAAAAATCTGAAGGGACGGGGCCCTGAGTTTTTTTCCGACGTAGTAACCAATAATGGGCAGTGGTCTGATAGAGATCACTTGAGAAGTGAGACTTTTAAAGATGGGTATGTTGTGACCCATGTCGAGTTCACGAACAAATGATCAAGGCAGCTTTTGGATTAGTCTCGAAACCAGGTGAAGAATTCGTTGGATGGGGGAATTTCCATTAGCATGAGTTCCTGCAAAAAAACTTTAAAATCATTCAAACCATTAGTATTAATAGACTGACTACCTCTCTCACTGGGTTTGAGAGTCTCATTAACATCACCAAGAAGTAGACACGGAAGATGGGATGAGCTGCAGAATTCCAGTATCTCGCGCCACACAATAAGTCTTTCCTCAACCATACAGGGGTTGTAAATATTTATGAGAATACACTTCAGGTTGGAAGAAGGGATATGCCCAGCCAAAGCTATCCAGTTCTTTACACACTGAGAGGATTCCATGATGAAGAAATCTGATTTCCACATCGACAGCAGCCCACCTGAGCTTCCTTGGGATGGGCAAAAATCCCAAGACACTACATTGTCATTCCATATTGATCTAATGATTTTGGGGGTTATCTCCCCCATTTTGGTCTCTTGGATGAAGACTATTGATGGATCGTGTTTATTGATGAGCTTTCGGAGGGAGCTTCTTTTAATCCTTGCCCCAAGGCCTCTGATATTCCAAGAGATGAGATTCATGATTGGGTTGTGTTTTGATGATGAGGGTGAGGCAGTTAGGTTTGGGCTGAGTCCCAATCTGCCTTTTGACGTGTTAAAACACACTTAATTCTCTTTTCAAAGGATGCTTCTGAGCTATTTAGCTGAACTTCCAGCTTGTTTGCAATAATGAGGGTTTCCCATGCCATGATGGCCTTAGGCGACAGAGGAGGAGGGGATGAAAGTGGGAGTTGCTGAGAGGTGCATTTGAGATTAGATGAGGCTTGTTTTTTTGAGGTTTTTTTCTTTTTCTTTTTCTTTCTTAATAAGTGGATTTCTTTATAAGATCTTAGTTTGAGAGGACTAGAATTAAGATCTTATAATGTATTACATAATAATGAATTACAAATTGATAATATAATAGTAATAATATATTTTATAAAAGATAAGATCTTATAAATCTAATTAGATCAGAAAAGAAAAAATAAGTTTAAAGCAGATCAGGAAAAAATAAGTTGAGATAAGGTCACATAAATTTAGATCAGTAAAAATAAGGTCAACTAAACATAGCCTATATTTTGCTGCAAATTTTCAACTTTTGTACTTTTCTACGTTTGAATTAGTAGTTGCCTCAAGCAATACCCCATATCGTTTACCAATGTGAATTTAAAGTTTTAAATCAAACACTCAAAATAAGGCAAAAAAAGAGTTTTAGGTATTGTATTACGCTTAAGAAATAATTTTTCAATTCCTTTTAAAGTTTCTATATGATAAATTACAATATAATTTATTCATCAATATAACCATCGGCTTCAACAAAATGCATATATATAAATATATATAATTACTTGCAAAGAATTTTTTTTTTGAAGAGAAATTACTTACAAAGAATATAATAGGATCATATTTTTGAAATTTTGGTTAATGTATAAGAATATAACTGATGATACCGACTGATGTACTAGTGTTAATTATAAAGGTTATAAATATTTAAAGAGTTTTTTTTTAATATAAGAATATTGAAAGGTAGGACACGTTATTATTAGCATTAGCTTAATGAGCAAGGTCAATTTTGGGCCTGTGTAAGCTGCTCACTTGCATGAGGCCCCAAAATTTTTAGGGCCTCCTAAAACAAAACAAAAAAAAGAAAAAAAAACGCTTCATCTCATCTTTCCCGTGAAAATGGCAATATTTCAACTTTGCATTAAACTCCATTCAAGTCTGCATATTCTTCTCATCCTTCAGCTGCAATTCCCATAAACAAATTTATACTTTCCATAATACTTTCAATTTTTTGTTAATTTCCTTGATTTAACCACATTTTCTAGTAATACTTTCAATCTTTCATCTTCTTCTCTCAATCACCCCTAGATCTTTCCATCCAATCTCAATAATTTCTCAAACAACCATTATATGAATTAGAAGTTTGATTGAAATAAAAATCAAATTTATAAATAAATGCATTTTATTAAGTTGAAGCACTCTCCAACAATTCTCCATACTCCTATCTGGGCAGTTCACTCGCCAAATAATTTAAAAAGAAAATTCGTATTTTTGTTTTGAAGCTGCAAATTTTCGTTCTTGGCAATCCATATTCTATATTTCTAAAGTTTATGGAATGGGTAATTTTTATTATTTTGTAATTTATTCTTTAGTTCATCTTGGTTAATCAGATTTTAGTGTTCCGCTCTGTGAAATGGGTATTTTGATGCTTCACTTGAGTCTTATAATATCGTTAAAGCTTTGATTAGATAAAGAGCCTAAAGTCATTTTTAATTTTTTTTTTTCAGATAAGATAAGTTATGGTGTATGAGTTCTTTCTTTTTTTAGGAAATTAGTTTTGTATAAATTCTGCTATCATATGAAATCAAGTGAATTATTTTTGCCTTTGACGGTTTGAGAGATTGCTTTCTGATGCAGGAGCCTAGCTCCCTGCTACTAAGTATTAACAATGTGAAGTAATTTCAGATAAACTGAATGAAGATAGTAGGAATAGAATTCAGAACTGAGAGATAGGATAAAGAAAGAAGAGATAGACAGAGAAATATGAGGAAGAAGAGTATTTTCATGTCTTGGATAACCCTTCTAATACAACATCAGTTTGTATTTAAAGGCATTCCCACATGTAACTGAATTCTCTAACCTTCCAGAAGTTAGTTAGAGTCAGCTAACAGAATGCTAACAACTTGGCAACTTGGCGCCAAACTTAACTAACTTTTAACAAGTTAGTTTTATAAGTTGTTTGGCCCATATCATACTTTCCCCCATGAAAAAGACTTGACCTCAAGTCTGTGGTATCATGAAACTAGACAACAAAAGTAGGAAATTGCAATAGGAACTCAGATGCAATTTCCCATGTAGCTTCATGAGATGGAAAATCCTTCCAATGCACCAAGTACTGCAGCTGATTTGTCCTTGCATCGAAACTGTCCTCTGAGCTAGAATAGCTTCAGGTATAATAGGAGAAGTTGGAGCTTGGCCTTGGAACCAAGATGGAATGTTAGCAGTCATAGGAAGAGTACCTTGAAAGATCTTTAATTGAGACACATGAAATACATTGTGTATTTTGGCTTCAGTAGGTAGCTTAGGCCTGTAAGCAACCTTCCCAACTGCAGCAAGAATCTGAAAAGGGCCATAGTACTTAGGACTCAACTTCTGATTACTCCTATGCTGCACAGATACTTGTCTATACGGATGCAATTTAAAACCCAATCACCTACTGTAAAACTCCTCTCTGATTTGTGTTTATCTGCCAAGTTCTTCATTCTACATTGAGCCCTTGTTAAATGAAACTTGACTGAAGCAATCATTGCTTCTCTTCTTATCAGACTCCTATCAACTTCAACATTTAATGAATCACCAGCCAAATAAGGAAGATGGAGAGGAGGATCTTGATTATAGACCACTTCATAAGGTGTCAGTTGAGTAGAAGTATGAAAATGAGTATTATACCACCATTTAGCCACTGGTAACCACATACACCACTCCTTGGGAGAATCTCCACACATGCACCTCAAATAGGTTTCTAAACACCTATTGACTACTTCAGTATGTCCATCTGTTTCAGGGTGATATGCAGATGACAAAAGAAAGTCAGTTCCATGAAGAGAAAACAAACCCTTCCAAAATTTACTTAGGAACACATAATCCCTATCACTAATAATGGATTTAGACCACCCATGCAGCTTGAACACATTATCTAGGTAAGATTGAGCCACCTGGACAGCTGTAAAAGGGTGGTGTAATCCCATAAAGTGTGCAGCTTTGCTGTACCTATCCACTACCATAAAGATAACTTCTTTACCCATTGACCTAGGTAAGCCAGTAATAAAGTCCATTGAAATGTCAACCCATACCTATTCAGAAATAGGTGAAGGTTGTAACAAGCCTGGTTTTGCTGCATTGTCATATTTAGCTGCTTGACAAATAGAACAATCCTTCACAAATTGTCTCACAGACTAAGTCATATCTTTCCAATAGAAAAGACTCTTAAGTTTCTTCAAAGTAGCTTCTCTCCCAGCATGTCCACTTTCAGGAGAAGCATGTTGCCATAAAAGTATCTTAGCTCTGAGTGTAGAGTCTAGGCCCACCACAATCTTGGCATCCTTTCTCAGCAAATTATCTACCCAAGTGTACCCAACAACCTGAATTCCTTGTTGTAATTGAACCAAAATGTTGCTTAAGGAAGTATACAAATCATAACTGGCTTGAATGAGAGACTTCAAATCAGAAGAAATAAGAGAAATTGCCATACACACAATTTCATTACTAGGGACCCTTGACAATGCATCAGCTGCTAAGTTCTCTTTTCCAGATTTATATTGAATTTCATAAGTGAAACCCATAAGTTTGGATAACCAAAACTGCTGGAAGGGAGTAGAAATCTTCTGTTACAATAGCCATTTCAAGCTCTTTTGATCAGTTTTGATCACAAACTTACTACTGATCAAGTATTGCTCCCATTTTTGCACTGAAATACAATAGCTAAAAGCTCTTTCTCATATACAGAAAGAGTTTGCCACCTTGGCCCCAAAGTTCTACTAATGAAATCTATTGGGTGACCCTCCTGCATAAGTACTGCCCCAATGCCATATTTGGAAGCATCTGTTTCAACAACAAAATCCTTGCTGAAATCAGGGACAGCTAATACTGGTGTTGTAGTCAAAGCTACTTTTAAGGCTTCAAATGCTTGATGAGCTTCTTCTATCCACTGAAAAGCTCCCTTCTTCAGTAAATTTGTTAAAGGTTTACTAATAATTGCAAAATGTTTAACAAATTTCCTATAATATCCTGCCAATCCCAGGAAACTCCTCAAATATTTAACATTACTAGGTATAGGCCAGCTAGCTATTGCTGCAAATTTCTGAGGATCTGTCTCTACACCCTTGCTAGAGATGAAATGGCCTAAGTACTCAACTCTGTCAGTAGCAAAGGTGCATCTGCTAGCTTTGATGTACATCTGGTTCTTCTCCATAAGAGCAAAGACCTCTTCAAGATGTCTCCAATGATCTTGCAATGTACCACTGTACACTAAAATATCATCAAAAAACACCAAAACACTTTTCCTAAGTAAAGGCTTGAACACATTATTCATCCACCCTTGAAATGAAGCTGGGGCATTTGTCAGCCCAAAAGGCATGATTAGGAATTCATAATGACCTGTGCGTGTTTTAAATGTTGTTTTAAACACATCATTATCATGCATCCTCAGTTGATGGTACCCAGCTCTTAGGTCTAACTTAGTGAATACCTTAGCCCTAGATAGTTCATCAATAAGCTCATCCATCACTGGAATTGGGAACTTATTTTTTATTGTTCTTCTATTTAACTCCCTGTATTCAATGCACAAGCGCCACGTGCCATCTTTTTTCCCCACAAGAACTACTGGTGATGCAAAAGGGCCAGAGCTATTTTGAATGATACCTCTGTCAAGCATTTCTCGTATAAGCTGCTCTATCACATCTCTTTGCTTAAGGGGGTATCTATATGGCCTAATATTCACAGGGCCTTTACCATCTTCCAAAACTACTCTATGGTCAAAGACACCTCTCTGAGGAGGTACGTGTATTGGGTCTGTAAAGATAGCCTGAAATTTCTGCTTCAATGCTACCAACTCATGATATATTTCAGGCTGGGTGGGTGCAACTTTAATAGAAGCACATGAAGTAGTTGATACTTGTAATAAGCAAACATGTGTTGTTGTGGTTAAAAGTTTACTAGAAGGTTCACCTTCTACTACTTTCAGCTTATTAGGTGAGATACCTTGAAGTGTAAACTTCTTGTTATCCAACACAAACTCCATAGTCAAGTTCTTGAAATCCCAGCTTATAAGACCCAATGTACTCAACCACTGTACTCCAAACACCATATCACAGCTTCCCAAAGAGATCAATAAGGCATCAGTAACAAACTTCTTGCCTAACAAGCTCCACTGAAATCCCTTGCTAATGTGTGTACAAGCTATCTGGTTTCCATCAGCTACAGCCACTGACTGATGATCTATGGCACTCAAGAAACAGCCTAACTTCTTGGCAACGGAAATATCAAGGAAATTGTGAGTACTCCCTGAATCGATAAGAATATGCAAGGGTTTTCCATTCACTAACCCCTGTACTCTCATTGTGTGGTAACTCTGATTACCAGAAAGAGCAATTACTGAAATTTAAGGAGAAGATATCAACTTATCATCTTCATCACTAACATCATCTAAATGTTGTCCTCCTTCCTCTCCCATAATATCCACTGTAAACAATTGTGGCTCTTTAAACTGACATTTATGCCTTCTCTCATAGGGTTGATGACAATGATAACATAGGCCTTTAGATATTTTCTCAGCCCTCATGTCAACAAATATGTGTTTAAAGGGTCTAGGTTGATACTTGGTAAGGGTTTTTTCTGTGTTTACAGGAGTAGGTTGCAATGAGGGTTTATTTGCATTTGGGTTATATGGAATTAATTGTAATGGTCTGGCTGGGAATGGTTTGTGAGCTAACACATTGAACTGCTCTTCTGCTAACCTAGCATGTTCAATTGCTTCAGGAATACTATCAAGCTTAAAAGCTTTTACAAACGGCTTGCTAGAATTCTTCAATCCTCCCACAAAGCTATCTAGCAAATAAGAATCAGGTAGGATATGACCACTTTGCACTATAATGGCCTTCAAATTCTCAAATTCATCTATATAATCCTCTAATGCTCCTGATTGATTCAATTTATTAAATTGCTCCACAACATTCAAACTTCTACTATCTTTAAATCTTGCTGCCAAATCAATTATAAAATCATCTCATTCTATATTTCCCCTTACTGACAAATAACTTGTAACCCAGCTTTCAGCTCTATCTACCATATAAAGTGATGCCAGATTAACCTTTTGTTCCTCAGGAATTCTACATAGTGCAAAATATCTACAACATTTCTTGATCCAGTTTCTTGGGTTAGACTCATCAAACCTTGGAAATTCCAGTTTAGGATTCATACCTTGACTTCTCAAATTGTTAACAGGAGCTCTTGCACTCGCCTCAGAAGAACTATTATCCTTCATTTCCCTGATCATTTGCATCAAATCTTGCATAGATTTAGCCTGTTCTTCCAACTTCTTCTCCAACCCCTTGACTTGTTCTTCCATGGCTTGGGTTCTTCTGGTTACAGGCATATGTTTATCTATTACTGTTTTAATGGCGGAAGGGTAGTAATTGGATAAGTTTGCTCTGATACCACTGATGCAGGAGCCTAGCTCCCCGCTACTAAGTATTAACAATGTGAAGTAATTTCAGATAAACTGAATGAAGATAGTAGGAATAGAATTCAGAATTGAGAGATAGGATAAAGAAAGAAGAGATAAACAGAGAAATAGGAGGAATAAGAGTATTTTCATTTCTTGGATAACCCTTCTAATACAACATCAATTTGTATTTAAAGGCATTCCTACATGTAACTGAATTCTCTAACCTTCCAGAAGTTAGTTAGAGTCAGCTAACAAAATCCTAATAAGTTGACAACTTGGCGCCAAACTTAACTAACTTTTAACAAGTTAGTTTTACAAGTTGTTTGGCCCATATCACTTTCACATATGCTTTTTTAGGATGGCTTTTACTTTTGCTGTCTAATCACAATTAACAAATTTTTTGTAATTTAATTGCCTATAAAAAAGTTATATACCAATTCTATTTTTTAATTGGTTCACTGTAGCAATTATAGGATGAAGAACATCATCCTATAAAATTTCAAAATTGCAGTTGAACAATGTTGAACATTTGTGTGTTTTAGGGGCCTCATTTATAAAATTAGTATAAGATTAGAACATGGCCTCCCAAATGATAAAGACTAATGAGTATTAATATCTATAGTTGTATTTAGTTATTTTAAAAATAAAATATTATTTTGTCTTTAAATAATTTTTTCTAACAATAATGACCGACATGAGATAGTTAGTGGTATCAGAAACAGATCTGACCGCTGGGCCAACTTGATTCTGACCTGACTTGAACCTGGTTCGACCTGGAAGGGCCAGTGTTCAGACATGACCGAAACCTGACCCGGAATTACCCAAACCTAACCGACACCTGGCAAGATTATATGCTGACCTGACCAGATAGACCTACATTTAAACTCGAACCCAACCGTACTCAACCATTTATTACTAAACTTCAATTACTCTTTTATATCTACAAAATCATTATATTGATTCAAAAAAATTCTTACATTTAATAATTAATTAAATAAAAAATTAAATTACATTTAATTTAAGGGTTAAACTTTGAATATCATGTACTTGTTTATATTTTCATTTAATTACTCAAAGTCCCCTTTTTCAAATAATATTAAAAAATATCTAGTTAAACCCTATACTCCAAATTCATTATCCCATTTTAATATTGTACCAAATTTTCCCCATTTTTTCTACCAAAATTTTCTACCAAATATTCTACCAAATTATCCCATTTTAATATTCTACCAAATTTTCTACCAAATAATATTTCAAATTCTCGTAACCCTATACTAAACAACAACATATGAGCTCGTAACTAGATATGAAATTCATTCTTATCGAAATATCCCAAACATATTAAAGAAACTGGTAGAAAAAAAATCTGCAATTATAAAAAATTACACAAAAAATCAAAATTTAGTGAAATTACATAAAAATTACACAAAAAGAATTAAACGTGGAATTATATGAAATTACACAAAAATCAATAAATCTAGAGGACGAAATCTAGCGATATTACACAAAACAAAATTAATCAACACAAAAGTTAACAAGTTAAACTAAAAATTGGAAAGAAAATCTTGAACGATCTTTAGATTTGGCCAAAATCGAGGGACAACGTATGAGAAGAGAAGCAAAAAGAAATTGTTGTTGATGTTCGTGGGTGAGAATCCCAGGCGAGTGAGAGCGACAGACATCGGTGAGAGAGAAGACGACCGATTATTCGTGGGTGGTGGCGTTGGTTTTTGTGGGTGAGGAGGTGAGAGAAATTGACGTCGGTGGTGGTGAGGAGGTGAGAAATTTTGTTGTCGATGGCGGTGAGGGTGAGAGAAATTGCAATTGTTGCGTGAAGTTGGTCGGTTTGTGGCAGGGAGGCTGGAGGAGTGAGGAGAGAGAAATGAGTGAGTGAGATTTAAAGAGGGAGTGCATTAGGTTTGTACGCAATGGTTGGAGTAGATTGTTTGGAGGAGAGATATGAGGGAAAATATGATAGATTAGGAGACGATCTAACAATTCAGCTTGGTTTATGGCTTGTATCCAACTTGATATTTATGATATGTGCTTTGTATTGTTTTTCATGTGCCATTTGTTGTAGCCTAAAAATCAATGGTTATAAGGGTGACACGTGGCTCTATCACAGCCTTACATGTGGCGCCCAATTATGTTGGTATAGTACATGGATCATTAGTTTCCATGGGCTGACGTACACTTTTCTGAGGCAAAAGTGTACTAAAACCCCTCTGGTGGCCCAAAATAGTACTTAGGCCCAGTGAAAGCAACACATATCTTTGTAAAAAGATGAGGTGTACTAGCCAATCAGCACCTGACACGTGTCACATCATAATTGCTTAGCCAATCAGATGCTCCCAAATTAGGGTGACATCAAGGTACAACAGTCATTTCAAACACTATAAATAGTCCTTGAAATCAGGGGAAAGGTACGTTTTTCAGAGCATAGTACTGTTATTCTTCCATAAATTCTCTCTCTCTCTTTCTACTTTCTCTCTCTAAAAGTTCCTTCATATCCTTGATACCTGACTTAAGCTTCGGAGGGGTAAATACCACCCAAACCTCCAGGGTGGGTCCCTTTCTTGCAGGTTTCAAGGCAGAACTCAGGTCCGAAGTACGAACTCAGGCGTGGTTGCACAAGTCTCCAAATTGAGAACCTACTGTTGGGAGTTGTAGTATTGATTTACTAGTTTTGCACTACGTAACATTTAGCGTCGCCTGTGGGGAGACGCAACAATGACTAATTGTCACTCATCCAATGTTGCCAGGAACAGAAGCTTTGAGATTCAAGTAGAAGATACAGTGGGTAACGAGAGGCCGCCCCAAGGACGAGACAGGCCTTCAGCTGATGTTCGTCCCTCGAGAGGAAGTAGGGGCCCTATCATCCAGGAGAATCTTGACCGTCCAGTGACAGCTGGTCATCTGGAAAATGTTTTGAATGACTTCCAGGTCAGGATGTCCGCTGTCATGGAGGAGCAAATTAAGAACAATATGCTGTTCTTTCAGGTTAATCCGAGGGAGGATGTTGCGTTGCCGCTTAGGGGGCAGTCCCAAGAGGGTCGTCCAGGGACAAGCCGGCCTCCTCAGCAAGATAAGACTAAGCCACTGTCTAAAGGAAAGCAGCCAGCCGTCAGTGAACCTAGAAGGAAGATGGATTGGAAGTTAGTAGTTCGGCCGGGAGATAATATTCCTCCTAGCGGCCACAAGATGGAGACGGATGCTAAGGAGTATTTGGAGTCCAAGAGGGCAGCTACTCTCCAGCGCTCTGCCTCAGGTTCTACTCCCTATATGAAGGATCCCCCATTAAGGGTTCCGTCCAGAACAGAAGGAAGAAGTCAAAGACCTTTGGCTGTTCAGCCAAGGCAGGAAAAAACGGTTTTATAACCAATGGTGTATAGGCGTCAGGCCTTAACCAACACCTCTTCAAACCCAGTGCTGAAGGAATATCGTCTGGAGCACATACCCACTGAGGGACATGTTGGGGCACTCAAGATCAACTAGCCGACTCCTTTCTCAGCCAGAATCATGGAGTCCTCTCCATTCTTAAAGGTTAAGCTTCCGATAATAGAGCCCTTTTGACGGTACTACATATCCGGACGATCACTTGTCCGCATACAAACATCAGATGTATGTTCAGGGAGTTGATGATGCTACATGGTGCAAGCACTTTCCAGCCACGTTGAAAGGGGTAGCTCAAAAATGGTTTAACAATCTGCCGCCTAACTCGATGAATAACTTTACTATGCTAAGTATCTTGTTTACCAGTCATTTTATCGCAAATCGACAAGAGCAGAAGACCAGCATGCATCTAGGAAAGGTCGTCCAAGGACCTAAGGAAGCTCTAAGAAGTTATGTGAAGAGATTTAATCTGGAAGCATTGCAAATCCAGGATATGAATGCAGGAGTAGCGTTTGACGCTTTCACGCATCCATAGTGGTCCTTTCCTAAAGTTTCATGCAATGCATCAATGTGTCCTTTAGGAGTGAACTCACCAGTTGCCTCTTTTTCCTTAAAGTCAATCTACATAAGGATAAGAGAGAAATGCTCATGAGTGCACAAGTTATATTATATATACCTTATATAGCCATATAATCTATACTTACAATGGCGTTGGCTATCTGTTGTGTTTTAGGATCAGGCAAGACTCTTTTTCCCTTTGCATCAACCCCATGCATCGAACACCGCCAATCGAGGACTCTATCGGGTTGCCGAGGCTGTGCAACTGTCGTCGTTAAGCTAATCCTTGTTGCCGTTGTCGACCCTATCGTGGGGTAATGGCTGAACATCCACTTCTCTCTCGCCTGACTGTACGAATGGGCACCCAAATGATGATAATACTTCCTAGCTTTTGCACTCGCGCTAGTTTTCTCATGAGTTGCCTAAAATACACAATTATAAACAAAAGTTAGGTATGGTGTTATACAATAATACTGGATCTAAGTATATTAAGTCTTAATAAAATATTCTTACAATAGCTTCTGGGGTGGTTTTTTTGGCAACAAATGCTTCCCACTCTTCAGGTTTGATAGTCCTCCATATCTGAAATGGTAATCTGGAGGGTGTAGATGATGTTTCCGGTGAAGCCTCAGAACCGCCTTGTGTTTCTCCGCCGTAGATGTTCTTCTTCTTTGTACCTACTACTTTCCTCCGCTTAGCGATCCACCCAGACACTAACTTAGCCTTGAAATCTTTGAATCTCTGGGCAACCACGGATAGAAATACATTCTTCTTGGCTTCATCATCTTCGATATTGGATTGATTCTACAAAAAACGTAGTTCACAAATTAGTAAATATTACACATATATTTAACTAAATAATTAAGAATCTAAACGTTATTGTACATGACACTTACCATACTTCCCATATACACTTCTTTAACCCCTCGGGCACCTCTTTCCATGAGTGGAGAATGGAGAGTTTATGCATGCAAATGCCAACTTGCATGGCATACTTTTGACGCCATTTTCCACAAGGTTGCCCTAAATGATCGTACTCTAAAGTCATTAGAGTGTATTTCCCTAGTGACTTTGTAGGTCACCTTCCTTTTCTCTTTTTCGTCGCCAATGACTTCCATGCCATTTCTTCACGGTGAGGTCGAACCAATTTACCCCATTCCTTTCTCACATCGAAAGACTCATCCTCGATAGTTCAGCACTCGTGCTCATATCCATATGCACCTCCACCATGTCCCTGAAATTGTACAAATATACGCTATTAATATAAAAAAAATTAAACTGGGGGAGGGGGCAGTGGAGGGGTGCAGCAGGGGGGAGGAGGTATGCAGCAGGGCAGTGGGGGTGTGCAGCAGGGGAGGGGGCAATGGAGGTCTGCGGCAGGGGAGGAGGGCAGTGGGGGATGGGGAGTGAAGGTGTGTAGCAGGGGAGGGGGCAGTGGAGGAGGGCAGTGGAGGTGTGCAGCAGAGGAGGGGGGCAGTGGAGGGGTGCAGCAGGTGTGTGGAGTGTGTGGAGGGTGTGTGGGGTGTGTGGAGGGGTGCAAGGCAGTGGGGTGTGTGGAGTGTGTGGAGTGTGTGGAGGGGTGAAGCAGGTGTGTGGAGTGTGTGGGGTGTGTGGAGGGGTGCAGCATTTGTGTGGGGTGTGTGGAGGGGTGCAAGCAGCAGGGTGTGAGGGAAGGAGGGGTAGTGGGGAGGGGAGGGGCAGTGGGGGAGTGGTGCAGCGGCAGTGGGGAGGGGCAGCAAGGGATGGGAGGAGCCGTGGAGGGGTGCAGTGGGAGGGGGGGTGTAGCAGGCCAGTGGGGGAGGGGCTGTAAAGGAGGGAGGAGGGTGCAGCAGGGGGTGGGGCAGTGGGGGGAGGGGTGTGCAGTGGAGGGGGCAGTGGAGGGGTGCAGTGGGGAGGGGAGGGGAGGGGGCAGCAAGGCCCGAAATGCCCTTTTCGTTTCCGAAATACAACCAACAACAAATGCATGACTATAACTCTACACATTACTTACATTATACCTCATATAAGCATGTTCAAAGAGAATTTGGGGTGAAATGACTCGATAAGTATGATTTGAGAGCGAAAAGGCAAAAATAGGCCCGAAATGCCCTTTTCATTCCTGAAATGCAACCAACAATAAATACAAGCCTAAAACTCTACACAATAGTTACATGATACCTCATATAAGCATGTTCAAAGATAATTTGGGGTTAAATGACTCGATAAGTACGATTTGGACGCGAAAAGGCAAAAATAGGCCTAAAAATCTACACAATAGTTACAAATTGGAGAAATTACACAAACCTGAGTTTATGTCTCATGATTTATTGACCTTCCGCCGTTTCTTAGGATCCTCAAGTACATGTATCCTTCCGTGTGATCTACACGCATATAGTTCTCCGACATATTCACATCATCTTCCACACTATTTCAGGATATGTAAAGGGGGGGTCAAATGCATCATATTCTTCCTCATTATCAACATCACCAATACCGAGGATACTCCTTTTACCAGGTACAACAATTGACCACTTATGATCAGCAGGATCAGTTACAAAAAATACTTGCTTACTTGTGATGCAATTACAAATGGCTCCTCAGTTTCACGTAGACGACTAAGGTCAAAAAGAGTGAATCCGCAAGGATCATCGTTTTTACACAACGTCGATTATGTCAACCCACATTGCAACACAAGAGGCAAATATTAAAAGTACAGTAGTCCAGCTCCCATATTTCTTGTATTCGCCCATATAGTTGCTTTCAGCATGTACAGCGACTTATCTTTCGAGCTTGCATATTGTGTAGACGACGCCACAAGTGAAACACCACTATTTTGTTGCGATCTTGACTTCAGATCTTGACGTTCAGTCCAAAACGTATACCCATTAATATCATAACCCTCATAAGAGCGTACAGCTTCACGAGGACCAAATGCTAACCACTTGACTGTTTCAGGAACACTTTCATCCAAATCATTGAGTACTCGTTTATGAAACCAATCAATGAAAGTCTTGTTATGCATCTTCAATGCCCTCACTCCTTTTCCAGGATTGCTAACACGTAATTCCTCCATATGTTCACTTAAATAAGGATGGACATCTGGTACGTGATGCAATACAAATAAGTGAGCTTGTTTACGCTTTTCTACGAAGGTGTGATCAATTTTGAACCAATTGTACCCTTGCCCTCAAGTCTGCCCTCGTGTCGGGATGTCGGAAGTCCAACAGGATCAACACTAGCAAAATACTCAGCCACAAAATTACTGATCTCTTCACCCACAATCCCTTGAATTATACTACCTTCTGGTTGTGCAGGATTCGAACTTTATCCTTCAAAGTTCCCATATATCTCTCAAAAGGATAGCACCACCTCAAAAACACTGGACCACACAGCTTAATTTCTCGAACTAGATGGACAATGAGATGGACCATAATGTCAAAGAATGCGGGGGGGGAACATCTCAAATTTGCATAGAGTTTCAACTACTCTGGCTGCAAGGAATCGAGGGTCGACGGGTCTAGGACTTTGCTGCAGATTGATGAAAAAATGAACACAGTTCTGTAATGGTGTGCCTCACATGCTTTGGAAGTATCCCACGAATTGCAATCGGTAAGAATACTTGCATCATGACATGACAATCGTGCGATTTCATACTCGATAACTTCAACTCACCATTTAAGGTAACAAAGCGCTTCATATTCGATGAGTAGCCAGTAGGGACCTTAATGCCATACAATGACTCGCAAAAAATCCGTTTCTCTACACGCGACATCGTGTAGCAAGCTGGTGGCAAATAATTCTTCTCCGAATCCTCCACCTTTTTACTTTTCTGAGTTTCATCATCAACCCTTTCCTCCCCTCTTTTTTTCTTCCTTCCGTCCCTTTTCTGAGCCCACAACTCTGGTCGAATCCCCTCTTTTTCCAAGTAAAGTCGTGACGCCTTAACATCTTTTGTCTTGCCCGGAATATTCATAAGTGTCGCGAAAATAGCTTCACAAACATTCTTCTCTATGTGCATGACATCCAAACAATGTCCGACCTTTAGATCTTTCCAATATGGGAGTTTCCAAAAAATGGACTGTTTTTTCCATAATCCTGTAGGTCATCAACCTCACTAGCAGGTTTACCAAAGACTGTTTCAATGCCCTTCACCTGATTATAAACTTCAGTACCAGTTAATGGTCTATGAGCAACTTCTTCTTCAACCGTCCCATCGAATGCCTTCTTCTTAAACCGATAGGGATGGTCGCGGCTGAGGAGCCTTCGTGTGCGCATATACACATGTTTGCAGCCCTTAAGGTGTGTAGATTTCATGTCATCTAAACAAATCGGGAAGGTTGTTTTCCTTTAGTCTTATACCCAGATAAGTTCCCATAAGCTGGATAATCGTTCATAGTACAAAAAACATGGCACGCAGAGTGAACATCTCATTAGCATACGCATCAAATACTAACACTCCTTCGTTCCACATCTTCTGTAAATCTTCAACAAGCGGCTGAAGGTATACATCTATGTCATTTCCAGGTTGTTTGGGCCCCGATATAAGAAGCGACAACATCATGTACTTGCGTTTCATGCACAACCAAGGAGGCAAGTTATAAACCACTAAAACTACTGGCCATGTATATGCTGCGAGCTGAGATTGCCAAAAGGGTTCATGCCATCCGTACATAATCCAAGCCTGACCATCTCATCCAAATGACTTATGCACCCTGTTGATAGTTTTCCACTCAGGCGAATCAGCCGGATGCTTGAGCAGACCGTCTTTCTTCCTACGATCTGCATGCCACCTCAAATTCTTCGCATCTCCTTTAATTGAGAACATGCGCTTAAATCTAGGTATTATGGGTAGATACCACAACACCTTGGCTGGTGGTCCTTCACTACCTCCAGCTCCTTCACGCTTGTACCTCGACAATCCACAACGTGGACACTCATGTAAATGCTCATACTCATTACGATAAAGCACACAATCGTTAGGACAAGCATGTATCCGCTCGTACTCTAAACCCAAAGGACACATCAGTTTCTTCGCATAATAGTACGACTTTGGCAGTTCATTTCCATAGGGAGCATCTCAGCTAAAACTTCCAACAACGATGTGAAACTAGAGTCCGTCCAACCAGCGTTCGACTTAATGTTGAACAGTGTTACCACCGCGGAAAGTTTGGTGTACTTTGTACAACCTGGATACAACGGCTTTTCAGCAGCCTGAGCATAGACTCAAAAATACGAGGTCGTCTACACGACTGATCTTCAACCTCGTGTATCATCTCGTCTACCCGATCCCTATCTCATCTCCAAATTCATCATCCAAATTCTCATCCCCTAACTCATCATTCCTTCTTTTTTTTTACATACATCTTTTTACTCCAGAGCTTCCCTATACCTCCCCTCTCACCATGCCAAACCATACGTGGTATTGAGGCCTAAACCCACGGCGAAAGCATGCTCCCTAACCACATGTATACTACTAACCTTGCTCACATTTCTACAATCCAACAAGGACAATAAAAGTCGACTGCTCCAGAGGATGTTTGATATTCTAATGCACTTCTACAGAATTCCGAGACCCCATTCACAAACTCAATCGATTCACGACTACCATACATCCAAGTACGATCCATCTCATTCAAGAAGACCACCTCTAATAATTAAACACAACATTCATTATAATGCATCAATCATTATTAAAGTACATACACTCACATATATCAAATCACACACGTATAAGCATAGTGACATGTTCAATTGTATGCATGCAGTCAAGGTCCTTATCACTCCAACCTAACCCATCCTTGGACGTCTAATCTCACTAGTGAATATATGCCAACTTTTCAATTCTAAGGAAAATCCGGCAGCATTTCCCTACAGTTCTCCAAGTACACAATGTAGATAATTGCTTATCTACATATGTACCCAGAGAACAATGTAGAGAAACGATAAGCCAAGAATTTCCTCAGAATTGAAAAGAAGACACATTCACCACCTAATTGAGATCAAACGTTCAAGAACAGTCCCAAACCGGGGACTATTGAAGACTTACTCCTAATGATGATTCAAACAACTTGTAGATTTCATAGCTAAATTACATTGCGTTTTCATAAAATCTCATATCAAGAAACACAAATAAATCTACCTCC
This sequence comes from Beta vulgaris subsp. vulgaris, assembly GCF_026745355.1. Taxonomy (NCBI): domain Eukaryota; kingdom Viridiplantae; phylum Streptophyta; class Magnoliopsida; order Caryophyllales; family Amaranthaceae; genus Beta; species Beta vulgaris. The sequence continues at coordinate 33,727,645 of NC_079208.1, forward strand.
ACAACCCTCCCCAGCCCCCGCCAACCCTCCCCCACCCTCCCTCACCCCCTGCCAACCCTCACCCACCCTTCCCAGCATCCCCAGCCCTCCCCACCCCATGCCAGCCCTCCCTACCCCCTGCCAGCATCCCATCCCTCCCTACCCTGTCAGCCCTCCCACCCATTGCCAGCCCTCCCCCCCCTGTCCAGCCTCCCCAACCCTCCCCACCCCCTGCCAGCCCTCCCCCACCCCTGCTAGCCTTCCCCACCACTACCAGCCCTCCCCCACCACCTACCCAACACCTCCACCCCAACCCACCCTCCCTCGCCCCCCCCCACCCTAACCCACCCCAAACAATCACTCTTTGAGCAAATACGAGCACATTTAAAAACAAAACATAGAAGTTGATTTCAAATTAAACAAAAATTAGAGAAATGTAAAAGAGGAGAGAGAGTGAGAGGGGATTTACCGCGAAAGAGAGTGAGAGAAGTGATGCTCCACAATAAATGCAGTAGTGGAGGAGAGAAAAGAAGGTGGTGCGCAAGGTGGTGCAGCTGCGTGGTGGTGGTTCAATGTGGTGGCGGAGTTAGGGTTCGCGTAAAGAAGGTGGTGGTGGGGATTTCTCGCTCGAAAATTTGACTAAGGGAGGGAAATAGAAATGTGCGTGGATATTGTACATGCGCGGAGGGAAATAGAAATGTGCGTGGGTACTGTACATGCGCGCAATTCATTATTAGAATTTGAAAAAATGATAATGAAGGGTTGCGATTATCCTAAAAACGCAGCCCTTCGTAAAAGAAGGGCTGCGGTTTTTTGGAAAAGCGCAGCCCTTCACTTTCAAGGTTGTGGTTGGCCCAAAAATCGCAGCCCTTCTTACAGTAAGAAGGGTTGCGTTTTCTAGTAAACCGCAGTCCTTCACTAAAAAGGATTGCGGTTACTAGAAAACGCAACCCTTCTTACAATTAAAAGGGCTGCGTTTTCTAGTTAACCACTACCCTACTGCAAAAGGACTGCAATTTTCTTTAAAACCACAGCCCTTCATGAAAGAAGGGGTGCGTTTTAAAGGAAACTGTTAGAATGTAATTATGTAAATGATTTGTTGTATATTTATTTCCGTAAATATCCCTTGTATACCTAGGTTGTACCTATTCATGTTTAATGAAATGATGGAGGCTCCTCGAGGAGATTATCACATCTTACATGGTAATCAGAGCCTAACCCTAGCCACCCTCAACCCTAATCTTTTCTTTTCTCCTCTCTTCGTCCGCCATGACTGCCGCCGGCAAGGACGCCACTACCCCCCCCCCTCTTCTTCCTCCTTTCATCCTGCAGTTCACGTTTCTTATCAAAAGGCCATCCCCATCACTCTCTCCATGGATAAACCTCAATACAATGCTTGGGCTACACTCTTCCGCAACACGGCCCGTGCGTATCAGGTCCTAGACCACATCGACGCCTCTGTCACCCGTCCCTCTAATGTGGATGACGAATTATGGAGCCGCCTTGACTCCATTATTCTCACGTGGCTCTACGGCACCATACACGAGGATCTTCTCCTTGCTATTCTTGATGAAAAGGCTACAACTTTGGTGGCTTGGGACAAACTTAAAGCCCTTTTCCAAGGTAATAAAGGTACTCGCATTGTTCATCTCGAAAACCAATTCGGCAACATAAAAATGCAAGATTTTTCATCCTCTACTGCTTTTTGTCAATCCCTAAAATTTGTGGCCGATCAACTTTCGAGCCTTGGCCATCCCGTTTCCGATGAGCGGTTGGTCTTACAACTTGTTGCGGGTCTAACGGATGAATATGACACCGTTGCGACGTTCATTCAGCAGTCTCAGCCACTGCCCTCTTTTCAAAACGCTCGCTCAATGATAGCCCTCGAAGAGACTCGCCGGAATAACACTAAAAAATCCGGCGCCTCTTCGAGCGCGGTTCTTGTTGCTGCTGACCCCGCGCACAACGCGGCCCCTCCCTCTCCGTCTTTTTCCGGCCACCGTGGTAGCAGACCGGGCGACAAGTCCGGCCGTGGCCGCGGCGGGCGGACTAATAGTCGCGGGCGTGGCCACCCGCCTCCTGCAGCCCCGTTCTATGGCTATGGGTATCCCCCTTATGGTCCGTATGGGAGTTGGCAGCCCTACTGGGCCTTCCCACCGAGCCCGTACCCAACCATGGGCCCCAAACCCTCTCAGCCGCACCCGGGCTGTGGCCTGCTTAGTCCCCCGCCAACTCCGCAGCAGCCTGCCGCACCTCCAGCAGCCCCGCAAGCCTTCGTGGCTCCACAGCCCACTGCCGAGCAGCTTGTGCCCACGGCACTCCCTCAACTTTTTAGTGCTATGTCCATTCAACCACCCGATGACAATTGGTATTTTGATACGGGTGCCTCTACTCATCTTATGAATGATCCAGGTATTCTTCCATCTATTTCTAATTGGCGTAATTATTTTTCTCATATTATGGTTGGTGATGGTAAATTAATTCCAGTTAAAGGCATTGGCACCTCCACCTTCCCTTCCCCACATCCTCCCCTCACCCTTAGCAATATTCAATATGCCCCTGCCATTGTGAAAAACCTTATCTATGTCCGTCGTTTCACCACTGATAATCATGTTTCTGTAGAATTTGACCCCTTTGGTTTCACTGTGAAGGATTTGAGGACGGGGACGACCTTGACGAGGTGCAATAGTTCTAGGGACCTCTACCCTCTTTCTGCTTCATCAACCACACCATCATCTACCTTTGCTGCTCTCTCTCCTACCACTTGGCACAACCGACTTGGTCATCCTGGCTCTGCTATCTTAGATTTTCTTAAGTCTCAACAATGCATTGTTTGTAATAAAGACTCCCTCTCCCCTCTTTGTCATGCTTGTCAATTAGGGAAACATTGTCGGTTACCTTTTTCTCCATCTCATAATATTACTTTTGCACCTTTTTCTATTATACATATTGACTTGTGGACTTCTCCCGTTATTAGTCCCTCTGGTTATCGTTATTATCTCTTATGCTTGGATGACTACTCTCACTATCTTTGGGTTTTCCCGCTAAAATCAAAATCTCACGTTTCCTCCACCTTTCGTCTCTTTATTGCTCACATTAAAACTCAATTTAATTCAACCATTAAAACGATCCAATGTGACAATGGCACTGAATATGTTAAAAATGAGCTCACATCTTATTGTGCCACAAATGGCATCGTTTTTCGCCACTCTTGCCCTTACACCACATCTCAAAATGGCAAAGCCGAACGTATGATCCGCACCACCAATGATGTGGCTCGTACCCTTCTCTTCCACGCCTCTCTCCCTCCCTCCCTGTTTTTGGGTAGAGGCCCTTCATATGGCTACATATCTTCTCAATATTCGACCCACAAAAACACTCCATTTCCTTACTCCCCTTCATCGCCTCTACAACCGTACTCCATCCTACTCTCATCTTCGCACTTTTGGATGCCTTTGCTATCCAAATCTGAGTGCCACCATGTCTCCTAAGCTTAGCCCACGTTCCACTCCTTGCATATTCCTTGGCTACCCCCCTAATCATCGTGGGTATCGTTGTCTTGACCTCTCTTCTAAGAAAATAATTATTTCACGTCATGTAACCTTTGACGAGTCCTCTTTTCCCTTCTCCTCTCTCCATGTCCCTGACCCCATGGACTATGATTTTCTTCGTCCTCGTCCGCCCGTGTCCTCGACCCCATCCTCACAGGCCCCTTCCCCCCCCCCCCACTCCCTCTTCCCTCTCCTTCACCCTCGGTCCAGCAGTCTGGCCCCTATATCCCCCCACTACTCCCCTCCTGCCCAACACCACAAAATCCCTTCCGCTCCCCGCCCAGCCTCACGCATCAACCCCCCCCCCACCAGCCCCCCTACCTCTCCCATCCCCCGTGAGCCTCCTAGCCCTCCCGGCCACCCCGTGAACATCCCAGCCCACCCAGCCCCACTACACCTACCAGCCCGCCCAGCCCCCGCGAGCCTATCAGCCCTCCTCACCCCTCGCCACCATCCTCCCCCCCAGCCCACCTCGCTCCACCTCACAGCCACCACCCGACGCCCGCCCCCCTACCACTAGAAGCCAAAACGGTATTTTTAAACCCAATCCCTACCGTGGCCACCGATTCTTCCACGTCCAAAACCCACCTGACTTGTCCACTTTAACCCGCTCTCACCTCCATGCCTTACAGGATCCTAACTGGAAAGCCGCCATGTATGATGAATATAATGCGCTAATTAAAAATAATACTTGGACTTTGGTAGAGCGCCCCCCCAGGGGCCAATGTGATTCGTTGAATGTGGCTGTTTAAACATAAGTTTCGTTCTGATGGGTCTCTTGAGCGCTATAAAGCGCGTTTGGTTGTTAATGGTAAGACACAGGAGGTTGGCATTGATTGTGATGAAACATTTAGCCCCCTGGTTCGTCCTAATACTATTCGCACTGTTCTTAGTCTTGTTGTGTCCCGTAGGTGGTCTATCCACCTGCTTGATGTGAAAAATGCTTTCTTACATGGCAATTTGCAGGAAACTGTTTATATGTTTCAGCCCCCAGGTTTTCAGGACTCCACTAATCCTAAGAGTGTTTGTTTACTACAAAAGTCTCTCTATGGTTTGAAACAGGCACCCAGGGCATGGTACCAACGCTTTGCTACCTACATCTTGTCTCTCGGCTTCGTCAGCAGCAAATGTGATCCATCTCTTTTCATTTATCGCCGTGGATAGGACATGGCCTATCTTTTATTGTATGTGGATGATATTGTGCTAGCCACCTCCTCGGACTCCCTCAGGACCCGCATCATCACTCTTCTTCGGTCCAAGTTTGCTATGACTGATCTGGGTCCCCTCTCATACTTCCTTGGGATATCGGTCCAGCGCACCTCCCAGCATATGTTCCTCTCTCAGCGCAAATATGCCGAGGAAGTTCTTGCCCGTGCTAACATGTCTTCCTGCAACCCTTCTGCTACACCTGTTGATACTCAGGCCAAACTCAGCGCCTCCAGCGGTCCTCCCATCAAGGACCCCACTCTCTATCGTCAGCTTGCAGGTGCCCTCCAGTACCTGACATTCACTCGTCCTGACATCTCTTATGCCGTTCAGCAGATTTGCCTCTTTATGCATGACCCTCGTGAGCCTCATTTTCATGCCCTCAAGCGTATCCTTTGATACCTCAAGGGCACCTTAGACTATGGTATGCATTACTCCTCCACTCCTGCCACGGGCCTTATTTCTTACACATATGCCGATTGGGGTGGGTGCCCCGACACGAGACGTTCTACATCAGGATACTGTGTGTTTCTTGGTGATAATTTGATCTCTTGGTCCTCAAAACGGCAAGCTACTCTCTCTTGCTCCAGTGCCGAGGCCGAGTACCGCGGCGTTGCCAACGCCGTCGCTGAGTCTTGTTGGCTCCGCAACCTTCTTCTAGAGCTATACTATCCTCTCGCCAAAGCTACCATGGTTTTCTGTGATAATGTTAGTGCTGTTTACATGTCTCATAATCCTGTTCAACATCAACGCACTAAACATGTCGAGATGGATATTCACTTTGTCCGCGAAAAGGTTGCCCTTGGTCATGTTCGAGTCCTCCATGTACCTTCTGCGTATCAGTATGCCGACATCTTCACCAAAGGTCTTCCTAGGTCTCTTTTTTATGAGTTTCGCTCCAGTTTGAGCGTCCATCCCCCTCCCGCTCCAACGCGGGGGTGTGTTAGAATGTAATTATGTAAATGATTTGTTGTATATTTATTACCGTAAATATCCCTTGTATACCTAGTCTGTACCTATTTATGTTTAATGAAATGATGGAGGCTCCTCAAGGAGATTATCATATCTTACAGAAACACTGCCCTTCCAGCGCAGCCCTTCCTTTTTTTCCCCTAATGCTCTAATCTGGATCTTCATTATTGTTTTCCTCCTTTTGATATTGATTTCTCTCTTTTCATCCGAAAGGATGTTTTAGGTTGGCCTCCCCATTAAGAGGTTGTCCTAAGTGTTGTTTCCTTATCAAAAAAAAAAATAGAAAATGTATATAATGCTTATAAACAATGTTAAAGGACTACATATACCAAAACACATTTTTGAAGTTCAGCTAGTATGTTGCCTTAGCTGAGGAAAGAGACCTTTATTACTTGTCGCTTTTAATCAATAAAATTATGAAATGATGCTCCTAATGTAGAAGTACTTTGTTAGCTTGAGTAGTAAGATTCCATAGACCAAAACACATGCGGTTGGAAGGCGTACGGAGGGTTATACATGTTCGCGTTGGCACAGACCTTAAGAAACTTATGATGTCCACAGTCCATACTTTAAGCCTATAGTGAATTTAATGGGCGTCACTCGTTAGTCCATGCAAGCAATTCAATTGAAGAGAAAGTATGAGGTTTTAAAACGGACAGTTACCACATTTAAAATATTAATTAAAAATTATTATTTCAATGTGGGAAAGTAATTCATTTTGTTATAAAAATTTTTCCAATGTGATTAAATAGTTAAAAAAGTTCAGGAGATATTATTTTGCAGAATAAATAGATTTCTCATGTGGTCATGTGCATCAATAGGCTGGTACAAAATGATGTCTTAATGTTACCCTTTTTTCTCCTAATGGTATTAAAAGAGTTTAATATGATAGTAAGATGATAATTCTTGCCCGGTTAGAGAGCATTAAAATTTTACTTACCAATACAAGCACCAAACGTGCGGTATAGTCGTGCAAAATTATAGCCAGAACATTTTTTTTGTTCTTTGGCGATGTTGAAACTCATTAAAATTCACTTATGAGTGCCCCATATTGGAGAAAAAAGAGAGAATATATCACTTTATAAGATTAGGAGTTACTCTTCCTATCACCAATTGGTTTTAGTTTGGAACCTTTTAGCTTGTAAGTGGGCTAACTCTCCTCCTCCTTATTGGGTTACCCAGATCAATTTTCATATAATCTCAAAATTAACATGGTATTAGAGCCCAAGTTGCGGGTCTCGTCTAAACTGGGTATTTGATCGCTACAGAATAAGGATTTACCTTGATAGGGTGTCTAGCCCCTTAGAGGATTATTGCTCTGACATTTCCAGTTAGCGCTGAATTTTTAAGGACACTGTTACTCCTCCTATTACCAATTGGTTTTAGGATGGAACCTCCTAACTTGTAAGTGGGCTAAACTCTCCTCCACCTTATAGGGTTATCCAGGCCGATTTTCATATAATCTGAAAAACAACATATTACAGGCCACAACATTTATGCACATGGATTATACTTTATGAGACTATGAACCTTTGAACCTCACCTGTAATCATGCCCATTGCCCACAAAACATCACAAATATTGCACATTATAATTTACAATTTGTCCCCACTTGGTTCTTTCTTTAGAACTTTAGAAATTAATGGGTGTAACTGTTACACCATATCTTATGGTATAACAACCCAAATATTACAATTTTTTTTATAAAAAACTCTAACGACATGAAATAAATGACAAAATGACATTATATTCATATCATTATTTATACAGTTCATGTCATTTTCATGTTATACCCAAAACGCACTCCTGATCTTTTGATAAAAGAAGCAAATCTTGTAAGATACTAAAACAAATTAAAGTTGAAACGAAAGAAACTACAAATAGTACTTATTAATTCCATGATATATTTGGTTACATTTGAAAGCAACAGTTCACAAATCACATATTAACATACATGCTTTAGCTTGTCTATAGGATTGTAAGTTCGGCCACAAAAGTAGGAGCACTCGCAAAATGGAATACGCTAACCCTAGCACAAGGTCCAGATATGCCCTGATAGTTGTTGCATAGCATAGAGAGAACAAATTTTATGTGGGGTGTGGACTGTGGTAATGGTAGGGACAATTTGTTAATGGAATAATCGTATGAAATAAAGATATAGCAATCTGAGTGAACATATTTAGCTGTAAAGATCCCTTCCATTTCCTCCTAGACTTGGGCTCCTTATGGATCGAAGCTACATTGTGCATCCAACTTAATTTTTTTTTTTTGATTTGGCTGTTTGCCTATGTTTGTTCTAATCTCTCACGTGTTGTGTTGTGTCATCTAAAACTTTTCTTCCCGCTTTTTGACGCATACAAGTAAAAATTTATACTTAGATTTTATCATTTTTTCATCACAAAAAATCTTCTATAAGATTGTGTCGTACTACTGTGTCTAATTTGTGAAAATAGAATAGTATTATGGAGTGGCTTGTTCCTTTTCTTTCGGATAGCTTTTGACGTCTTACTATAATAGAGATCATGTTCAGGTTAGCTTAACATCATTCTTCAAGTTCAATTTATTCTTTATTCGTCAGCTGTGTTTATGATTCCTTGTTAAGGGAAGATTAACATACATTGGTATTGTGTGGCAACCCCAACCTCGCTCTAGGGGGTGGTTGTCATTGTGTTGAATAACATACTTTTACTACATGTGAACGTACTTTGTGCAATTTGAGTGAGTTGCATGTGAATAAGAGTCGCGAACAAGCCTTTAATTGATTTATAAGTTAAAAGCTTTGTTGGATTTCAGTTTAGGACAACCAAAAGGACTCCAATAACATACTTCCTCCGTTCCATAATAAGTAAAATACTTCTCTAAAAAAAAAATCACATAAAAGAGAGAAATGTTTGACTTATGATGGAGCGGAGGAAGTATATTTCCTATTGTAGTTCCTGTGATGAATCTAAACTCCATTGATTTTGTATTGAATCAAAAGTGAATTCAAGGATGAAGACAGATTGAATCAAGAGTTCAATTCTACCCATAATTAACCTTTACATAATTAATTTAAGCACCACATAATTTATATAAACACCACATAATACTTCCTCTGAATCATAATATATTCATCATATTGAATGATCACACTTGTCGATGCACATCTTTCACTAACAATACTTCAATTATATATTACAAAAAATTATGAAAAAGAAAAATTTTGAAAACGTACATTGAAATTTCATTAACAATTAATATTATGACATTTATTTATATAAATTAGTAATTAAAGATGATTAAAGCTGATATCTAGACAGTAAAAAAATCAGTATGATACATGTATTAAGAAATGGAAGAAGTAATATTGAGAATAATAATTGAGAGCATATGATTGGAATATTGGAGACAAAAATGCTGTCAAAATCACCCAAAACTTAGAAAAATAAATTTGCAATGAAAGAAGGTGTCGGTTACTCAGTTACAATCAGTTCTAAACACACTAAAAATCCAGCTCATATTTTCCCCCACAACAAGCCAAAAATCGAACAACAGTGAGATATATTATTTATTTTAATTTAATTTAATTCATATACTAAACAAATTAAGATTTTTATAAGGAAAAAATCTCTAAAAAAATCCAATCATACATGCCAGAAGGGCTTATGATGTGAGCAAAGGCGAAAAGCGAATAGTGTTACATGTAAGCAAGTGGCCACGTGGGTAAGGAAGCGGTCCCAAAGGCCCAAACCAATAAAAGAAGAACAAAGAAAAAAAGGCGTTTCGGGTTAAGAACGTAAGAATACTATCTATTCCTTGGATACGATCTTAAGCAACAATGACGTATTGAGTACTTTCGTCTTTCCCATGTTCCTCAAAAATTTAAGAATCAAGGTTGGTCAATTTTCCTTACATTTCTGTAATAAGGGTTTGATTCTTGTTTTTTGTAAAGTTGAAATTCTTAATTTTTTTCCACTTATAAGATACCTTTATGTTAAATTTCGGATTATGTGAAAATGGGCCTGCGTAACCCAACAAGGAGGAGGAGAGTTTAGCCCACTTACAAGTTAGGAGGTTCCATCCTAAAACCAATTGGTGATAGGAGGAGTAACTCCTTATCTTATAAAGTGGTTTATTCTCTCCTCTTTCTCCAATGTGGGACACTCACAAGTGGGCATTTCATGAGTTTCAACACACCCCCTCACTTGTGAGTGTCCTTAGAAATTCAGAGCTAACTGGAAAGGTCAGAGTAATAATCCTCTTAGGAGCTGGACATCCTGTCGAGGTAATCCTTATCCAGTAGCGATCAAATACCCAGTTTAGACGAGACCCGCAACCCGGGCTCTGATACCATGTTAAATTTCGGATTATGTGAAAATGGGTCTGGGTAACCCAATAAGGATGAGGAGAGCTTAGCCCACTTACAAGTTAGGAGGTTCCATCCTAAAACCAATTGGTGATAGGAGGAGTAACTCCTTATCTTATAAAGTGGTTTATTCTCTCCTCTTTCTCCAATGTGGGACACTCACAAGTGGGCATTTCATGGGTTTCAACACTTTATCTTCTTTATAAAATAACTAGCATTTCACGAATGATTAATGGTAATTACTTTACAGTTTGTAAAATTGATTTTTTTTTTTCTGTTTTTTAAAAAAATTAATAAAGTAATAGTTGTTATAGTTTTATTTTTTCATTAAGGATATATTCATCAAGCATGAACACCAAAATTCTCAAAAGTTTACATATATAATAGAAATTGTTCCTCGAAATTTAGCTTTTAATTTATCATAATCACTAATCTTTTCTTGGTTGCCTACCTTTATTTTTTGTTAAGTCAGGAATTCGCTATTCTCCGATGCGAAATTTCTATTATATTATTGCATTGGAAGAATCATGAAGATAAGTGTGAGAATCGAGTGAAAGTTCAGGCCTAACCTTTTAAAAAAAGTTTTAGAAAAATAAATTCAGAATACAAAAAAGATCAAGTCAACAGAAATAATTTTGATTAGTAAACATTAGTTTAACAAATATTAGTTCAATAATAAGATTAAATGTGCGTTCAAGCATTGTAAGGAACCACATGCCACATCACCTTATACACTGATGTGGGGTCGCTTTGTCTCCAATATAGCATTCTCTTATAAAAATGATCAGAATATTTGTATAAGAGGTCTCGAACCAATGACCTCTTACTTTGTAGAGTCATGACCCATGCTCTTACCATTAAACTATGACTTGCATTTGTGACAAAATATTAACCCCAAATTGTACGTCATTTTTATCTCACTAAACTATCGGGGGAATCACCCGGGTCCAACAACTAGTATTTGGACTTGGGTGATGTCCTAAATTGTTTTTAAAATTATGTTAACATAAATGAATAAGCTAGTACCCATTCGAGATCCCTTTCGGTTTTCAAATTTTGGTTTTATTAATTGTAAAAGTCATGTGATATAAAGCTATAATGAAATTAAGAGTACATATGTGTATATTAAACATGTCAATTTTTAAAAATGACAACGAAAAATTGAAAACTATATTTTTTGGTTTCCGTATTGTTGTTTTAGTTTTAAAAAAATAAAATTCAGAATTAAATATAAGATATCGAACAAGCCTTTATTTTTTACTCCCTCCATTTTCTTTTGTTGTTCCTATTTGGAATCAGAGAAAAAACCAATGCAATTTTTAAAAATGGGTAAGATTCTACTATTTTAAATAAAATTATATTAATTAAAAATAAAGATATATGCCCTTTGAGCTAAACTTTGTTAGACAACCACTAAGACAAAAGTTTAAGGGTAAAGGAACAAAAAATGACTATTAAATTGTGTGAACACATTTATGCTTAAAACTAATAGATTTTTTAGTCAAAAAATTACCCTATGTATGAAAAGATTCAAAATAAGAACAACATATTGAAATTCCCCGATGAGGGATACACACTAGTAGAAAAATGTTAATTTGCGTCCCTTGATTTGCGTCAAATATTTTAAAAGTCGACGCAGTTGTGCAAGCTCAAGCCATTTGCGTCGGTTAGGCGTAGGATCCAATGCAAATTATAAGTAATGTGTGTCAGTTTCGGTAGAGTATTTGACGCAAATCACTACTGCAAATGGGGGAAAATGATTTACATTGGTTATGCTAAATCATGCGACGCAAAGGCTGAAGGAACAAATTATTTGGGCCATGATATGCGTTTGTTAGGCCACGAGACGCGATGTAAATCATGGGCTTGTATTCTCTTTTAAGGAGCACGTTTAGGGTTTTATTATTCTAAGCCTTTTATCTCACTCTCTCGCTTTTTCACTCCAATCGTTTCACTCTCCCGTTTCGTCCTCCATTCTTTACTCGCACTCTCCGGTGCATCACTCTCCCATTTCATTCTTCAGGCTGCAATTCAATCTCAACGACTTTCTCCATCTCCTGCTCCTTCTCTTTCCGAGGAAGATGAAGGCAAGAAGAAAATGACAATGGACCATTGCTCTCTCCTCTCACTGTCAGATAGTCGACCGTCTTTGAATTGAACTGATTTTTATTAAACGAATGGGTTATGTTTAACTTTTCAACCTGATCTCAGTCTACCCAACACATTCGTTGAGTTCCGGGTTGGGTTGACATGCATAGTCTGAAATTTTTTATTCTATTTATAATTTTTCAAGTTAGGCTTTTGGGTATTTTAATTTATTTGAATTAAGTATCTAATAGCCTAGAAGACTCCAAGAAACTTTAGAACTATTTCAAGATTTTTATCGTGTGTAGTTTATGGTTGTGTTGTGCGAGTAGATGAGTAGATTATGTGTTGATATTATTATATTAATTAAAAAGACCTACCACATGTCTTCATCCATGGTAAGCCCCTTTTCCTCTTTTATTTTCAGTTTTTAGTTCTTTTTATTGTTTTGTTGAATAAATTAGTATCTCTTTTTGGGATTCTTTAAGTCTTCTTCGTGTAGATCTCCTTCTTCTCTATGGGAGTTGTGAGTATGGTTTTTTTTGCTTTTAGGTATGAGAAATTGTTCTCATTGGTTGAAGTTCGAGACTCAAGATGAAGGTATATATTGGAATATTGGATGCGGTAAACATGGCTCAATCAAGAATGTTCTTCCCAAACTATGTTAGAATAATAGACTTCCTCATTAATAGCTGCTTGATCAGCAAATACAAAGGGGTTGTGCTGTATTGCTCGATCTAGTTCATTGTAGTTTCTTCGTAGACAAATTTGATTAAAAAGACCTTGAACTATCAAATTTTCGAACTTAGAAGTTCTGATGCACTATTAACTTCTTGTTAGTTCTTAATTAATCAAGGTTTTACAATTTTAACGAATATAAGTTCGACAATAACAAGTTAGTGGATTATATTCGGGTACCCGTTTATTATATGGTTGTGTGGTGTTGAATATTCGAAGCCAATTATCTTATCAAGTTAGGTTCAAGTTGAGGGGTTCAACCCATTATTCTAAACGAGTCAACCCGAACCCAACTTAAGTCGACCCATTATCAGCTCTAAACTTAACTTATGTTCGCTATTGCTTTGAAGAAACGACAACGTTATATTATGATGATTATTATTGTTGGTTTACTTGTACGCGTTCATAAAAATTTACATTGATGTGTACTAATTATTACTAGAAAAAAGAAATAAATTCCAACAATGATAACAATATCAAGAAGCAAATTATCAAACAATTCACTTTAATCATGAAGTGGTCACTTTTTGTTACGCTTCAAGTAAGTGACATCTTTAACTCAAACCTGTAAGTTAAGACGATAATTATGTAGACCAACTAATATCAATAAGATGAATGATCACTTATCATAATAAATGTTATAATGTTAGTTTAATCAAAATAATAGTATGATAAAAAAAATATTTTTGTTGTTATTGTTATATTATAAATATTATTCACTACATGTAAAGATGTCTTAATATGATTCTATTAGGACAAATGATTTTTTAGTAAGTAAAATTAATAGCTTTCCACTATAAATAAGTTAAGTTCCACAAATATTCAATTTAGTAAAAATTTAGCTCGGTTCAATAAAAATCAATTGAAATGAATAATAAGGCATTTGGTAGAGTTCCCACTCCTAAGTACTCCCTCCGTTTCCTAAAGATCTTCCCTCTTTCCGTTTAAGGGTGTTTCCAAAAGTTCTTCCCTCTTTTGCTTTATTCCTTATTTGGCAAAACAAATTTTCATATTTATCCTCTCATGTCACTATCATATGGTCCATCATTACCTTATTAATTCAATTTTACTTCTTTTCTCTCTCTCCTACTTTAACCCCTTTTTATTTATTTATTTATTTTAACCTCTTTCTCTCTCCTATTTTACTCACACCATGCCCCACACAACTTGATTTTCCTTGATATCTGTAGGAACAGTAAGTGGGAAGATTTTTAGGAAACGGAGGGAGTATGAGATTATCGTTTTGAATCTCATCAACCTCAAGAACGGAAAATGTGGCTTCTTTATGGATATAAACTTTCAATTCTCAATTTGAATAGCTATTTTTTTTTTGCACATTAGGATTCTCTCATATCCTCTCTAGAAAAATAAGACATGTCGTGAAGAAGATGAATAAACGACAAGTAAATAAAAAACCCATCTTTTTCAACCTGAGCAAGATGCGCATTTGAACCTAATCAAATTAAAGCGTATAGTAATTTACTAGCCCAACTTAAAGTTTACATGTGTTTAATTTTCAACAAAATTAAAGCTTAGGAACTAATTAACTCATAAAGAAAGGTGCTACAAGCCGTTCACCACTAGCTCGATCAATAGCTTCTTTAGAATGTCTTCAATTAAAAAAGATCAACAACTCTTTTGGATTGCGATTATAGAAGCTTCCATCTAAATTCCACATGTTAGACAAATAGTAACAGTCCAGTAGTAGTTAATCTTAACCTCTTTTATATATATATATATATGAGGGAGTTTTAGAGAGAGTTTAGAATTTTGACTAGTAAAAACTCTAATTTGGGTGTTTGGTGAGGGAGAGGATTAAAGAGAGTTTGGTACCAAAAACTCTGATCCAAACTCTCTTTTAGAAAAGCTGGATAGGGGAGCTTTTTCATGAGAGTTTTGGAGAGAGAGAAAACAAATGACTATTTTGTCCATATAATTAAAACTAAAATTTGTTTTTAAAAAAAAACAAATGTCCACAAATGTCATTTTACATGCTCTAAAAAGTACAAAACTCTAGACAATCAGCTAAGTGTTACCAAACACCTTTACACAACAATTATTTAAATCAACAGTCAAATCCTCTAAACCAAAAAGTAATTATCTAACCACAAACTCTAAACTAACCTCTAAATTCTAAACTCTAATAACCAAACAGAGCCATACACTTATATATATATATATATATATATATATATATATATATATATATATATATAAGTGAGTTCATATGAGAATGGTGGAGGGGGAGGGAGAAGGGGAAGGAGAGGGGGTTGGGCTTAGGGTTAAGGATTAGGGTTTAGATTTTAGAGTTAGTATTTAGATTAGGGTTACATATTAGGTTTAGATCTTAGGGTTAGGAGTTAATTGTGGCAAAATGGTAAATAAAGTTAACAGTGAGTTAACAGCAGTTAAAAAAAGGGTATTTGGTGCAAAAAAAAATGAAAAGTCAGGGATATATGGTGAATTGTTGAAACATTGAGGGTATATTGTGAATTTCGTGATTTGTCGAGGGTATTTGGTGAAATAACCTTGTGTTTTTTTTGCTTATTTTAAGAATTTTTTGCTTATTTTAGCAAATTTTCGCCTATTTTACAAACTTTCATTCATTTTATATTTTCGCTCATTTTAAGAAACTTTTGCTCATTTTATGAATTTTTGCTCATTTTATGTTTGTTGCTCATTTTATCGTTTTTCTCATTTAATTTTCAGATACTTTTTGCTCATTTTATGTTGCAGTTTTCAATTTTCAACATAAAAAGTGATTTTTCTTATATATATCTATATATATGTATGTGTGTGTGTGTGTGGGCGCGCGCGCTATCTATATTCCATTCATAGATGGAAGATGCATTATAGTTTGGCTGAACAATTGTGTTAGGCTGACTTTCAACTTGGAATTCGCTAGACCTTATAGGAATAATATCCAGAGGTCCAATATTTTTGCCAAGAGAGTTTAGCAATTTCAGGTGTTTTGTAATGGTTAGTGCTAGTCTTGGTATCAATGTCGTCATAAGGTAAGTCGACCATGCGTTGCTTCCTATTCCATAAGGCATTTGGAAGATCAGAGCAAACTTCTCGTTCAAGGAGACTTTGGAAATTAGCTATTTGAGTTTTTAGATCACTAATACCATAACACATAGGAAACACAAAAAAAAAAAAAATTGAAAAAAAGGCTAACTTCCTACTTTGATTGCAAAAAAAAAAAATTAAGATCATATCTCTATCTTATTATATACAAAGAATCTTATATAGTTTTGCATACATCACGTGCATATAAAACTAGTGTATATAATCAGACATCCACAAAAAAAACAAATAAAAAAAGGAAAAATAGGAAAAGGAAAAGATAATGCTACTGTAACAAAAAAAATAGACAAAAAGAAAAACATATGGCAAAGAGAGAAGGGGGCAACAACGAAAGGTGAGGTAGTTCACAAGACTCCCACCGCTACCACCACAGCATCAAACTTCCACATACGATATTTTCTCTCTCTCCTCTCCTATTACATAGCTTTATAAACCATCTTTGGGTTTTCTCTCTCAATAAAATACTCCTATGACCCTTTTCACTTCTTTTCTTTTTAATTATCTTTCTTTTATCCCACTAATATCTTTCGATAAAATACTCCTATGACCCTTTTCACTTCTTTGCTTTTTTATTATTTTTCTTTTATCCCACTAATATTTTTTTGGTACTTGTCTTTTCCACAATTGGATTGGACACTCAAGTTACTAGTTTACTAGTTAGTACCAATCTTTAATGATGAACTTTAGATGAGGGTTAGACAATTAGGGGTCATTTGATTCAAAATAAGAAATGGAAAGGGAATGGAATGGAATAAAAGGATGGAATGGAAATGGAATGTGTTACTTTAGACACTTGTTTGTTTTGATGTAGGAATGGAATCATTGGCCTAATGACTCTCTTACTTTTTGTTTCCTGTGGTGTGAGGAGGGTTTCAAAATGGGGGAATCAAAATTGGGCTAGTAAGGGAGTGAAAAAAATGAATAACCTAACCAAACATAAAATAAAGGAGTGTGTTACCTCAATCCGTTTCCAAGCCTAAAATATTTCCAACCAAACGGACCCTTAGAGTTTGGAATTTTTTTTTTTTAACCACTTTTAAAGTTTTAACTAGTCAAAAACTTTAAGTAGAGTGTTTGAGAAGAGAGAGTTTTAGAATAAAAACTCTCAAAATATCTATAAATGTCATTTCACACAAACAAATAACAATAAGCTTTTAGCAATCAATAAGATTTACCAAACACGTTTATAAAAAAAAATGGTCAAATCAACAGTCAAATCTGCTGAAAATAAAGTTAACATCAAACTCTAAACTCTAACACCTAAAGTTTAAACTCTATTTGTCAAACAGATGTATGTTTTCACTTTCTTTATACATAAATCTAAGGAATTTTTACCCCTACTTTTTAACACAAGAACAAGATACAAAAAAATGAATTAGTGTTGGTGATATTAATTCGTTTAATTAAATAAATCAACATAACACAACACGTCTTATGAAATGGAATGAATTAGTATCAGTGGTATTTAAACCCGTTTATATTTGACCGAACATATACATGAACTTTTGTCAAGACTATTTCATAGGAGTAGTGCATAATAATTAAGGCAATGAAAAAGGTAAAGACAAGTTGAAACTAGATAATATCCACTCTATATGTGAATATAAATACTAAAATGAGTATGTACTTATTAATACCAAATTTTTTCAAATAGAAAATGCAGTGACAATGAACGAAGTTTTATAAAAGAAAATTATTGTAAGAAACCCAAGTGTATATGACAAATTCTTCAAGTTGGGTCAAACAAGTTTTTAATTGTTTTAAATTTCTTGTTTGGGATTTTAAGATAATAAAATTCGAAATCTAAAATATAGGAACATATTATAATCAGGTTATGAGGTGAAGTGAAATTTCGCATGTCTACCGAAACTTGAACACGCAAATGGTGAAACGTAAGGTACCAATTGAAGGTGAGAAGAATCAGAAACTTGGTTTAGCATGAAACTAGTAACCATCTCAAACGATGTCCCAGGTTATTACTTTTCGTAATTTTTATTTAGTGAGAAAAAATAGATGTCATAACATAATAAATAATTACATAGTATTCTGTAAATTAAACTCTTATAAGTATGGAGATGAAAGCAATGACTTTAACTTTCTACAAGAATTAGGCCGAACTAAGAATTTATGTCTACAACAGTTTTTTGATATTACCATTAAAGTGTTAGGAATTTAACTACATATATAAGTCTTTTGATAATATATAATTATAAGATATTATTCTATTTTATATTGAAATAGTAAAGAATGATATAATGTTGGATTCATGATTAAGCTCTCACTTTTCATTTCAAAGATAATGAGTTGTATACCTTGTAACTACACAATGTTATTTTTTTTAGTTGAGAGGTTTGACATTAAAATAGAGTATTTGCATTAGCACCTTAGAGGAGATGCCACGTGACAATAGACTTTTTTGTAGGCACGTCTTTATATACATTAGTATAGATTCGATACTTTAGAATACCAACAATAGGTTAGCGAAGGTTCCATTAACATGGTACCCCACCCCAATAATAAGTATTTCATCTCCCTAATACTTCATCCATTGCATAGGCATTAGGCAACGAATTAATACTAATGCTACTCCTTTAAATCAAAAATACAATCAATCAAACTCAACATACATTTGCACCTAAATGTACCTAACTAGCCGTGAAACTTTTATTCATAAAAAGTAAGGAGCACACACTACTATCAAAATTCATAATATATTGAAGGGTAATTACAAAATTCACTCACATTTATCAACCCACAAAACTCATGAGTTAGACCGATTCGCAGATTTGTCCAATGTCATAAAACTCATGACCTACAATGAACTCATCCATGATTTTCTATAAAATGAAAAAAATGTCATAAAAAAGGACTACACAGTACATTTGTTGCAATAGATTTGCACAACTCAGGGAAATTAATTCGTGCATATCCCCAACTTCCTCTTTTTATAAAGAGTAAATACATAAATCCAACGGAACTTTTAGGGAAAGGTTACAGAGAAGAAAGTCAGAGAAACAATTTTATATCAAACATATTTAAAAAAAAAAAACAAAAAAAAGGAAAGAACAACATGACTGACAACTCAAAACACTAGATTAAAAACCTTCTCTCTATTCTATCAGCAAGTTGCAGGAAAATTAATTCATTGTTAATTAATCAAGATAGTGTGTTTCTTAGAATTAAATTAGATGTCTGCAACAACTGAACTGTACAGAGAAGCAGCATCTTCACTATTAATAGCAACAAGAATCTAGTCAAAACTACAATGCTGCATCAATTGCCGAGAGAAATTTCACATGTACTAATATTATGTACTTTTTCATTATAAGATCCGACATTAAGCTTTTGTCTCAGGAATACTATGCTGCTGTATGGATAATAGTCCAACTTAACACTATAGTTTGATTAAATTTACCTCATTAGTAGTTGGTGTGTGTCTCTATTCTCAGTGGGAACAAGCAACACCAACCAATTGATCGTATATCCACTAGAAATAGACACTATACTTAAAACCCCCAACTCAGCAACACCTCAATATAATTTTTCAATTGTTTATATCTACTTATCTAGTGAGATTACTCACCGTGTAAATGTAGCATTTCACTTCCAAATTTTTATTACCCCTAATTACCACATATATTAAGTTCAATGTAAATAAGTGCTACCCAAGTTCATTCCCGCAACTCTAAAAGTTCAATAAGTCCGACCAATAAATTCATATATTTCCTCCGTAATAAAATACATGTTACACTTTCTAAATATGATTGTAACAAAATAGATATTATACTTCCTTTTTAGGTAAGAATATCTCTCCTATCACATGGGATCCTTATTTTCTTTCTCTCTATCTCTCTCTTTTTTAAAAATTTGCCTAGAAAAGTATGTTTTTAAAAGTGTAACATCTATTTTGTTACATATAAAATATGTTAAATTCATGGTCCGTTTGGTAAGAGGTTATAAATGGTGGGAATGGTAATGCATTATAGTGTAAATTTGTACTAGAAATCCAATATCATTACCAATGGTAATGCTACTTAATCACAAGATATCCATTTTCTTCCTAAAATCTCATTACTATCCATTACCACTTGTGAATGTCGTATTAGGTGGTAATGAAAATTTATAAAGGAACACCCATGTTTTGTGATAAAGTTTCATTCCCATGGTTATGGACATGTGAAAATCTTTACAAATTTACACTAAATTTCATTACCATTACCACTATTTATAACCACTAACCAAACAGGCCGTTAGGTCTATAAGTCAAATTCAAATTAAGAGAAAGTACCCTACGTAAAAATTTTAATTAGCTCTAGAAAAACCAAATAATTTTAGGCCTTCAACACTTCTCAAAAAATGGAACTTTCTATAAATTAAGTTTCACCAACACCCTCATTCTTCCTCTGAAGCCAAATAATCTATATATCAGCTCAATGGGCAAAATATAACACCAAATTGACCATCAACTGGAAAAGTTACTTGACTGAAACAATTTAGAGTGCGATCTCTTCTAACTTAGACAAATAAGTTTCTAGGTTGATCATGTAAACTCAAGTGTAGGATGAAACCAGAGCTGATAAGATAACTAACAGCAATGAGAAATTGAGAACACACCCCTGTTTAGTCACAAGTCACAACTGAGTGGACTAAAAAAAAACCTCCTTAAAAGCTTAGATGAAGAAAAATTCTACACCATTGACAAAAAATGCCAAAACCAAAAGTCATCATATGACCGTTGATAACTCATACACCAAACCGAATATCAACGGCTATATTGCCTTATTCATGTAAATCAACTTATACACTCAAAGTAATAGCCAATACAGCAGCAGATGATGCAAGAACACAAACGAAAACAAATAATAATATAATTTCCAATTTTTTTTGCAGGTTTATTATTGAGGGTAATAAACAACAATAACAATGGGAGTATGAGTAGCAAATTAGCAAACAATACAAACACTCTGGAATTGGAAAAGCTAAGGATATATCCCATTTCATCTCATAATTACTCGATTACCCCATAATTATAATAAAAGTTAATCACCCATCCATCCATCCAATTCTAAGACCCAAAAAAATTGACAAATCCCCCATTAAGATTATAAAATGAAATAAAGAAAAGAACAGGAATTTAAATCACAAGGGGAGTAAAAAAAATGAAAAATTAAAAGAACCCGTAATATCTTACTTAAAAAAAAGACGAGGAATAAATTTACCGGCGCGTGTTATGCACGTACAAGTCATAAGGAGCCCAAAGGGAATCCAAAGGACAAGCATTTCTGGTATCAAGCCTCATCCATGGCTTCCCTGACCCACTCCAATGTAGGAGAGAGACTGGACCTGCGTGCAAATCTCTGCAACTTCCTTTTACATTATCACCTCCTAATCCATGTTGATTCCACCTATGTTCGATTGGAGCCACGTATCCGGCGAACACCAAAAGGAAAGGTGGCAATGATCCCAGCTCATAGATCCTCTCTTTCCTCTGAATCTCCATCCACCGTTCAATTTTCTTGGTGTATCCTTGCGCCCTCCATTTGACTAGATCAATAACCATTACCCCTGTGTTGAAGTAACAAGGCTTTCGGTTTTTGAACGTGGCAGAAAACCGGCTTTCTGACCAAAAAACTGAGGTGAAGTATTTAGTGAAGTTGGCATGACAGTATTCCGGTGCTCCGATAGTTTTAGAACCCAACCTGGTGTTCCACAACTTGGCAATGTCGTCAACAAGCACGAGATCAGAATCCAAATAGATAACCCGTCGAACACAGGGTTCGAGGATCGTAGCTAGATAGTTCCTGGCGTAATTCAAGGGCTGCTCTAGCGCTTGACGAACTGAGGTGGAAATCAAGTGTTTTACAATGGCGTCATCGAATGTATACAGCTTGAATTTCAGGTGAGGGAAGGTGGACTTGACAAGGTTTTCCAAGTTTCGAGTTTCGTAAGAGGTAACAAAATGGAAGAAGACAGATTCAGGACATAGAGAATGCTGCAAAACGGAATGCACCGCGGCAATTGAACCCCGAAGGTAATCTACGTCAAGGGTGATCGCAACGTGGACCAATGAAGGGTCACACACGTCCGACGTGGGAGCTCGGCATTCGTCTGCGTTGCGAAATACTGGAGAACTCCGGAAGGAGAATCTTTGATCTAAAAATGTGGTAGAGGATCGTATGGCTTCTGCAGGTGGAAAGGATTGCAATGATGGGGAGAGAATGATCATTATCAATGCGGCCGAGAAAAACCCGGAAAATCGAATCAGCCACCGCATTTTTAAGATAATGCGGTGGTTGCTATTGTTTTTTGTAGTGGTGCTGATGTGAAAGGTGTTTCTTCGTTTCGATTTGAAATCGAAGAAATCGCTGAAATTGGGGGAAATTGATGAATAAAACAGGGCTAGGGTTCCTCGAAATTCTGCCAGACTGAGAAATTTGTTAAAACAAAGGGTAAATTATAATCAAATTATAGATTCCAAAATACCCACCAATTAGAATTTTTTTTATACCTGATATCAGAATAATCCAAACAAATTGAGGAATCTAATCTGTTTCTTCACACACCGGGTTAATCTTCGAATTGTTCCTCCCCTTTTTTTTAATTTCGATGATTTGTAATTTCTTTTTGTTGGGTATTATTTTTTTTTCTTCCCCTTTTTCTCTCCTTCTAGGGTTCAGAAAGAGAATGCAAGGAAAACTGGGAGGAGAGAGACTGAAGAAGGAGAGAATCCATGGCTAAGGTGGTGGTGGTGGTGGTACGTGCTCTGCAGTCCCCCACCAACCCACTGATGATTTTCTCTCTCCTCTAAATTCTTTTTTGGGTTATATATGAATTTTGAGGTTTTTTTTTGGTTTGGCTTTTTTATTTAGTTTTTTGTACAAGAATGGGCTTACCACCACATGGGAAATTGAAGATGCAATTTCTTGCAACTTAAATTTTTTCTGGGTGAAGTTGAAGCAGTGGAGAAGAGAGTGGTATAGTAAGGGGTATGGTGGGGTGGGGGAAGAGAGTTTTTGGGGAGGAGAGAGAAACGAGTATAATAAATCCAAGTTGGCTTATAAGGTCTCCTACACCATAGAAATGTACAGCCTAAAGCAGCGCATTTTGAGTAATTATAGTTATTTGTTGTTCATTTGAGCACTAGACCAACTAAACACATGTGTTTTGGGTTTTTAATTTTTCTTTTTTTATATATATAAAAAGAAGTTCCACTATGTATGGGCTGGATCGATACAGTTTTGACCTGATCCAGCACAAGCCCGCTACTAAATGATAGATCCAATAGTCGATCATGGAGTGTTTACGGACACCATTTTTAAATTTTTGCCCTATTCCGGCACGAGCACGACAGACTGGCCCGTACAACGACTTTCTCATTCCACCCAAAAAAAAAAACAAAAAAATACATTAAGGGGTGGACGAAAACTTCTCCAAATGCAACGATCACAAGCTACCAAATTTTCATCTCGGATCATGGATCTATTACTTTGGATTGCAATCGAATCCAGGAAAAAAGAGACCATACAAAATAGAAGCATGATGTTTGGATTGTGAGGAAGTGATTGAAATAATCACACCTACGTGGAATAAGAACGCCAACGACTCATCATTTTCAAAATTATAAGGAAAATCGAGGTGTTAAGGAAAAAGTGCAAAAATTGGTGTCTAAATTTCAAAACTATTAGCTAAATGGGATATTATTCATTAAGAATTGACTGAAGCGCATGACTTAGTAGAGAACTTGGATAGTAAAAAAGAGGAGTAGAAAACGCATAGAAAACTAAGAGCAGCTACAAACATTAAACCAGAATACTGGAAACAAAGAGCAAGATCGAATTGGGATGAACTAGGGGATCAACCTACCAACTTATTCTATAGAGCATGAACATTAAGCAAGGGAGAAACAATAGAAGTGCTCTGAAAAATAGGGAGGGGAATTTGATCTAAAAAACGGAGGATATCAAAATCGAATTCATGTGATATTCCACGGAATTGTTTCGAAATCAAGATGGACAGATGCATGATACTAGCGACATCACCGAGTGGATAGAAGATATGCCAAAGATTATGGAAACACAAGTTCGTGACCTCTTGGTACCATCCTCAAAAATAAAAAATTTTAAAATTCCAATAAAGAAGCAATGTTCAGTATGAAGCCTTTGAAATCTCCAGGTCCAGATGGGGCCCCACCAATATTGCTTCAAAAGAATCGGGATATCATGGGGATGATTTAGGACAGGCGGAGATGAACTTCCTAAATGGAGGTCACATGCTCAAGGAGACCAACCAGACTTTCGTTAATCAGATCCTCAAAGTTACTAATCCGGAATATGTTAGCCAATTTTGTCCTATAAGCCTTTGTAATACATTGTATAAACTCATTTCTAAATGTCTGGTTATACAACTTCAACCACTGATGATGACTTTGATTGGTCAAACTCAAAATGCTTTCGTCCTGGGCTGCTCAATTAGCTATAATTGTATCACTTCTCATGAGATGATAAGTTACATAAAAAAAAGTAAAAGAAAGGGAATAACATATCTATCATCTTAAATCAAAATCTTAATGAAGCATATGATAGAGTAAGTTGGAAGTTTGTGGAAGAAGTTCTGAAATTTATTGGGTTACCAAATCTGTGGGTTCACCTAATAATGGAATGTGTTACTACAATTACTTATTCGGTGATTGTCAATGAAAAGCTTATGGATTTAATTAAGCCCCAAGACGGTCTAAGACAAGGGGATCCTCTATCTCCTTATCTCTTCATACTATGTATGGAAGTATGTAACAGCCCGCTCTTCAAGCTGCTAACGAAACACACTTAACAACCATAAACTAAAATCCAAATATTAATTAATAAAACCGCAGCGGAAAAATATCCTTAATTACACAAATAACTCAACTAAATTCCCAAATATTTATACAACGAGAAATCAATAACTATTTCTGAATCACCTATCTAAAATACAATCTCAATCCTTAATCTACGACGACATCATAATATCGCTTCACTTCCATTCTCGAGCTCTTGATACCAAACCTGCAAATTCAGGAAGAAAATACAAAACAAACAAAATTCCAAAATGAGTGGAAAACTCGTAACCTTTACTTCAGCCCGTTAAAAACATTTTATTTCTCAAATCATTTCTTTCCTTTACAACGCTGGCGTAGCTCACTCTCTTAAACAAATTAGTGGCAACTACAGGCTTTGGACAGACATTGCCTCCAAGGTTTGTTATGGAGCCCAACAATACTACCCCCAAGGTTCGTTATGGAGCGTAGCCGACCGTATCAGGTCAAAAGAATAACTGTCCTCCACCCATACCTTGCCCACTTCCTATTTTCAATTCATAAAAACATTTCCAAAATCAATTCATAACATCACATTCGTAACTATGGCCATAGTACAACTTATTTACGAAAACAGATTAGAGAGATCCAGACATGAGGGCATAAGTAATACATTTTACTGAACATAAAAGTTACCTGAAAAGCAATCGAGATTCCACCAACATAATTTCCTTCATTAATCTGATCTCCAAATGGAAATCAACTCCAGAATTATTCTCCAACAATCACCTCACAACGAGAACGATAATCAATAACCAATCTTAACTAATCTAATTAACTTATTCTAACGCAACCACTATGCTAATCAAACTAAATCTCGCAAATAGAAATTAATGAAACCAATCTCATAACTCTTAACTTAGACTTCAAACATATCATCTCCAACTACAAAAATCATAATAACCGAATAAATAGCATGTTCCAATAAACACTTATGAAATATCGCTTAAATTAAGAACTAGAAGAAACTAAGCCTACAACAGATCATCCTAACTTTCAAATATATCTCCAAACTAACTAAACACTCAAAGCCAACTATATATCAACAAAACTAATACAACAAAAGTAAATTGCAAATTCCTAATCTGATTTTCTCTTTAAAACCCACAAACTAATATTTAGACCATTAATTGAATAAAATGAAATAACAAAATAAAACCGATATTAATATACCTCTTCATTCCAAAAATAAAGTTTTGGAATCAACAATAGGAAAAGAAAATATTTCAGTTAACAGAGCAACAACACAACATCAACCACAACAACAACTTTACAACAACGGTTTTACAACAATAGCAACAAACAGTAGCAACAATCAACAAGAAGGAAGGAAGAGAATACTTGACCCCTGTCGAGGAGCACCACCAACAACACCAACTGGGCTGCAACATGCGGCGGCGAGAGCAGCAGCGACAGAGAGAGAAAAACGCGCGCAGAGCTCGCACAAGAACGACGGCTGCAGCGATGAGTAGCAGCAGCACCGACCAATCGCAAGCAACAACGACATCACGACAAGAAGACGAGTGAAGAATAATCATCTGGTCATGGCAGCCTAGCAACGAACGAGTATAGAGAAGGGGAAGAACAGACCGACGGCCATGGGAGGAGCTCCGACGAGCTGCAGCGTAACGACGGGAGATTGGGAGTGAGGGTTTGAGAGGAAAGCAGGGCTTCGAGAGAGAGAAAAGGGATTGAGTCTTTTTTTTCAGTTTTGAGGTTTTTGGGTGAGATGGAGAAGCTACGAGAGAAGTGGTATAAGTTGAATTGGGATTTAGTTCTATACATCAACCGACAATAATAACAAAAGTCGTGTGGTGATTCGAGAATGAAACCGACTTTGAATTTCTAATTTGTGGAATACCACTCAACTAATTGCACAAACCCAAAATATAAAATAATAATAATCTCATATAATGAAATAAATAAATAAATATATTACAACGCGACAAATAAAAATCACATTCCACAACTCAAATAAAATAAGAATTATCAAAACATAATTAACTTAATAATTATATTTAACGTTTAAATAAAGGCTCTCAAAAATAGGGCTATTACAAAGTACTATCAAGAAAGTTGATGCAACAGCAAATCAAGGACAAATCAAAGGCTTGAAAATCCATCGAAAAGCTTCTGAGCCATCTTATATATTCTTCGCCGATGATGCTTTGTTCTTCATTAAAGGCACTATCGATAATGTTTGGAACTTAAGAAATACTTTGGAAAAGTTATGTCATCTATATGGGGAAATGATCAACCTGCAAAAATCCTACAGGATATTCAGTCTGAGAAAGTTCATACGCCTACTTAGTAAAGGACTAAAAGTGAATAATAACGAAAAATTAGATAAATACTTGGGATGCTTGATGGATACTAATGGTCATATACACACACACACACATACACACACAAAAGTGTTTGAGGAGCTCCCACAACAAGTTACAGGCGCAATCTCCTCATATAAGTTCTCTTCAGTCAACCAAGTAGGTAGGCTGATTCTCATGAATTACATCTTAATCACATACGCCTCACATATGATGGCTATTTACTTGTTTCCAAAAAAGATCAACAAACAAACCACCTATGATTTCCTCATATAAGTTCTCTTCAGTCAACCAAGCAGGTAAGATGATTCTCATTAATTACATCTTAATCACATACGCCTCACATATAATAGCTATTTACTTGTTCCCACAAAAGATCAACAAACAAACCACCTATGCTATCCTCAAATTCTAGTGCATTTCGAGTGCTAGCAAAAAACCTACTTATTTGAGAAAAAGAAGCCTTCTTGAGGCTCACAAAAGATGCTAAGGTTTAGGTATGAGGAACCTGGAAGTCCTGAATAAAGTTACTCTCTTGAAATAAGCCTGGCGTATGCAAAATAACATGTTGGTGCTAGTGAGTCAAATATCGAGTTTGATAAAACACTAATAGAGGGAAATTGCCCTCTATCAAAGACCCATTTGCAAATAAAAAATATTGAAGGCTTTAGTTTTAATAAAATGATGGAAAAAGCATGTACACGGTTCATGTAGACATGTCAATATCATCAGTTGTAAAAAGTGACCTTTCCCTCTCTGTAGAACGAGCGCCCTCTCTTTATAACGATCACCTTTCCCTCTGAAATTTTTTTCTTTCTCCATAATTCGTCTTCGTAAACCCTTCTCCAAAACGGTAACCCAATAAATTGTGAGTAACCCATGTTTAAGAAACCGAAGAATTTTGTAATTGTATATAAAAAATCGAAGTTGTAGTATTGTATTTCCCAACAATTGAAGATATTGGAGTTCCTTTGCCGAAGATTTTTACTAAGTGAATAAATATTCAATTATGTAATTGAGGATAATAAATTTCATTAGGGGTTCTAAATTGAAATTTAAATTATGCTTTTGTACAATAATTAAGAATCATGTAGAACCGTATTATATTGGAAAAATTGATTCTAATAATCCAACCTTTGGGTCGTTCACTCAAAATAATCCAACCTTTTGATTATTATTTAATAATCCAACCTTTTAGTTGTATCTGCTCATAATGATCCATGAAACCGGTAACCTGTTGAAGTTGTAATTTTTTTTTTTTCCCATATTTCTTTTTCTTTTCTTCTCTAACCCCTCCCTCCCTATCTCTCTTCCTCCCCCCTTACCACCCTACTCACCACTTCACCAGGAACCCCCCCTCCCCCCTCCCTCACCCCCTCCCGCGACCCCACTGTTAGCACCCCTCCCTCCACCGCCCTTCCCGACCCCACTGTGAGCACCCCGCCCCCTCCCCTGCCTCCCCTACTCCCACTTTGAGCACCCCCACCCCTCACCCGTAGCAGCGGCTCCCTCCCCCGTAGCAGCGCCTCCCTCCCCCTCCGCCGCATCCCCCTTCGAATCCCCTCCCCTCCCGCATCCACTTCGAATCCCCCTCCCCCCATCTTCCCCGCATCCCCCTTCGAATCCCCCTCCCACTCCCCATCCCCCTTCAAATCCCGTAGCAGCGCCTCCCCCCCCCCCCGAATCTCTCTCTCTCTTCTTCTTGCTGATGGTGGTGGTGGTGTTGTTTGGGGTGGGGTGATATGGGGCTTGTTGGCAATGGTGGTGGTGTGGGTGCAATGGGGGTTGTTGGCAGTGGTGGTGGTGTGGGTGAAATGCGCGCGGTTGGCAGTGGTGGTTGGTACTACGGTGGGCAATGGTGGTTGGTACTGCGGTTGTGGTGGTGGTGGTGGGGTGAAATGGAGATTGTTGGGAGTGGCAGTGGTGGTGGTGGGGGTGGGGTGTTGTTTGGTTATTTTAATTAAGATTAATATTGATTAATTAGATCACAACAAATCAGGGCAAGACACGTGTGTAATTAACCTATTCTAATGGTCACCTACCTATTTCAACAGGTCACGGTGCATTGTTTGCGAATTGTCCTAAAAGGTTGGATTATTAAATAATAATTAAAAGGTTGGATTATTTTGAGCGAACGGCTCAAAGGTTGGATTATTAGAATCAATTTTTCCTATTATATTCATGTTAATATCTTTTCAAGATATTCACATGCTTGTCATCATTTTACATGGTTCATGGTATTTGCTTATGGAGTTGTGTAAAGTTGATATAACATATTTAGATATTATGGATTGGACAGGGTTAATATTCATGTTTTAACTTACTTATTTATAAATATGGCGGTGTTAGATGAGACGAGGGAGACACGAAATCTTGAGGTCATTATTGGGTGTTTTGCTGACATGTATTGTGGTGAGCACTAACAAATTATTTCATCAATCTCGAATCATAGTAGTATGTATCGTATTTTGAGTGGTGATGTACCTATTGAGCAGGCACGTAAGGAGGTACCTAAACCACTTTAGCAGGAGTAACTACTTAGTAAGGAAGAACAAACACATGTACCTGTTGACTCTGTATCGGTTGACAAGGCTCATAAGCAGGATACGGAGGTACCTATTTTTGAGGTGTTTAATAGATTACTAGTTGTTCCTGATTAGAACGTCCTAGAGCGAAGTTATAGACAAAGGGAGACCAATTGGTCTATGAGAAAAATAGAAGGCTATGTTGAAACTTGGCAGCCATGCCAGTGCAAGAAGTATAAGGCTAAGCTTGACAATAATGCTAAAAATAGTTACAGGGTGAAAAGAGGGCAAAGGTTTTTATTAAGTGTGACGACAACTACACAAGTTTGAAAAGTCTCACAGCTGTTATACGACCTCGAGGCTGGGTTCATGATAGTGTGAGTCCCTAAGTTACAGATAATGGTGTCATAATCGATTTTAATAGATAATATAACTTATTTCATAAATTCCATGCAGTATGTGAGGCTGACATCATTGATATACGGGAGAGTTTAGGATAAACGTACGTTTTCAAGGAAGGAGTAGAAGGTTTACCCTAGATCTGACAGTTGCAAAAATATGTATATAAGATGTATCAAGTACTCCAATTTCAGTTTTAGCAATACTTTGTGACTGTTGCATTTCTTAAATATTGTCAGATACATGCTATCCAAGAAGAGGACCGGCTTAATGTTAATAACGAGACCACTGCCCTACTTCCTATTATTATGTCATACATTTACACTCATGGTGGAGACGAGTTGTAAGAACACATGTATGCGAAGTTGGTATTTATAGAAAATGTTGTATAATGGAAATATGTGTACTGAAGTTGGAAAAATTATAGGTGTTTGAACCCATGATCGAGAAGAAGCATTGACCGTGTGCGGCGTACTCCCCTGGCAGGGAGGAGGTGTTGGTGATTGATTTAATGGAGCCTAGAAGTACTTATGAATGTCATCATCTGACTTTGACAAAGTTGGTAAGTGTTCTTCATCAAATTTGTGATTGTGTTGTAATTTGGATCTACTAGGTGTACCCTAATCTTGATTGTAGGCATATGCTATGGACATGGTGTTGGGGTTTGTGGATAGCTCATGGCAAGCAGACCGCATCCACGATTGGCCGCTGTTTCTTTGACATGAACATAAAATAAGACTTGTAATATTCCAAGGTAGTTTGCTCTCTTCAAATACAAGTTTATCATATGAAACTAACCATTTGCGAACTAAAATACAGAGTTATGGCGTTCATATGTTGCTTGCTATCAACGCAACTCTAAACCCTAACTACACTACTACAAAAAAGGGTAAAGATAACACTCCTAAATTAACTCTTATTCTATCAATCGTTATGTAAAGCCTAAATTTAATGTATTAAGAGAAGAACTGTGTATCTTAGCTTGTATTGATAATATATCACTTAACACTAACCTTAATATGTGTCATCTTTGCTATGAAATTAGTATGTGGTGCTTTATTATTAATATTTTTTATGGGAATGTGCTGCTTTAGTATTAATAATAAAAATTATGTTAAAATAATTATCTTCAAAAATAAACCATTTATTTTGGCTAGAAATTAGGAACAAAACTTTACACCCTTCTTAAACCCTTTTTCTTTTATTTTCAATTTGTTGTAACTGAACCACAAGTGTTGTGCGTGTGTTCTCAGCTTGCTCAACGCCTCCAGTTTCCACCTCAGTTCCCCCTTCGGTTGTCACCTTTGGCTCTCATCCCAGGTTCCCTTCCCCTTTATTAGTTTATTCCAGCAGACTTCGTGGAACATTGAAATTCGCAAGTTCATTCTACCTAGCAAGTCATTTTGGGAGAAACCGACAACCATAATCGCCATTCTTACAGACAATTTAAGGTAATTCTTAATTTTCAAGCCCTTGTGTATTCCTAATACATAAAGAAAATGATTTTGGCAGCTTTATTGTTTAAATTTGTTAATTTAATTAATTTTTCGATTTCTTGGATTGGTAATTTACTATATTGTTTTTCTGAAATTCCCAAAATTGGGTGTGTAATAACTAAGCATAGCACTTTAGGTGATTTGGTATTGATTTCTTGAATGAGTTTTTGGATGATCTTGCCCTTTCTGCAATGGATGAGGGGGTCTTCATCACAAGATCAAATCCTTCAATGATTCTTCCCTTTTCTGCCTAGTGGTGATTTATGTACTCATAATTCTTACATTAAACGATCATGTACTTCAAAATTTTCAATTTCAGGTACTTTTTATCGATGCCAAAAATTCCCAAATATGACATGAGTTAGTAACAAAGTATTTTATCCTATGTCAGCACAAATGTCTATATGCTCCATGCACCAAGTAGCAATATATACTTTCATGAGCTAATGGGCATAAGTAGCTTTCTCTTATAAATACTCATAATGTGGTTTCTTACCCTGGTAAATTTCGCTCTAACATAGTGATTAATAATGATCATGGTAAACTTAAGGTATTTTTTGTATGCTACATCCCCTTGATAGTGGTTAAGGGTAGCTCTTCTTGATTACTCTTCTTGATTAGTGCGATTCTTTGAGGTATAAAGGGTTTTTTATTTGATATATATTCAGTTATTATTGTTACGTACTAGGAGGTTGGAAGTCTTGGATACTTTAAAAGCATTACTCTATGTTTCCACTCAAAAGGGGCATGTAACAAGAATACATGATTCTTTTGACATGTTAGCTTGAATGATACAAAATACTACTGGTGTTTGCTTGTAAACTGGTCCTTTATGACTTAATCTCTGCACCTCAGTTTCTAGGATTTGTATCAATCACTCAATCCAAGGAGATCAAGTGCTGACTACGGTAACTAAGGAAGTATGACTCCCTCTTTAAAGGTTAACCTACCTGCTTGCTTTCCGCGGTATGGAACTGTGTACAAGATAATTTCAACAGTCCCTCTAATCAGGTTTGTGTGATGAGTTACTAGTGGCTGCTTCAGTTACAGATCCCTGATCCAAACTATAACAAGTTCATGCGATTTCATGACACATTTGAAGTGCGGACAACATAATGAGACATTCGTTTAGTGAAATCTAACCAGCCCATCTTATAGTGCACTATGGCTTAAATGAGTCTCATCAAGGACTTCAATAATATTGGAAAATGGCAAGTTTACCTCAAGATTGAATTAAGTTTCTCTAATTCTTGGTAGATGGTTTGACTTTGATTTGAATAATTCCTTACATGACTCAGTTACTTGAAAGTAAGCACATATTACTCATTTCCCTACATGTTTCAATTCTATATCTGATTGTCAGTCTTTCAAATCTATATTTATTTTGTTATTTTTATTTTTATTTTTTTACCGTTTCTCTCAACTTCCCCCCTTCCATTTTATCTTCGTTTCAGAAATATAAGAAGGAAGACATGCAGCTATCAGTTTGGTGGCAACCACAAGATAATCATCTACAGTTTGGAACAACAGCTGTATGTCTCTACAAAAAATCAAACAAGGAAAGTTTTGATTCATATGTAAGGAGGTGAATCAAAGTAAGGGCATGCCATGTTTGAAGATTATATGGGGATAGCTCGAAATTAGAACAGTGACTTATTGGGGCGTTTGGTAAGACTTGATACTTTGAGAAGGTAGATGCTAAAACTTTTATTTTTGATCTTCTTGTTTGGATATGAATTTGGTGTGTTGCATTTCTTCTTCCTCTATAGTAAAGTGAAACTTCTTTTTGTGCTTCCTTTATACACATTCTCCCCATTAATATGTAATTGTCTATGTGATGCTCCATTTATGTGTGGGTAATCATCTTCTTGATCAGCTTCCATATCTAAAGTAGGATCAACCTTTCTTATCTGCAAAATTCATAACCACAATGTAAGTTGAAGCAGCCTTTTAGGAGGCAGACAAAAGCACAAGTATATATATGCATGTACTTTAGAACACAATTTTAATATCACCTTTCTACGAGTTTGACTTGCTAGTATTTTATCCCGCTTCAGGAAAACAACAAGCTCCTCATCTTCAACAGCCTCTACTGCAGCAACTACTGCATTTTTTGTGCTGCGAAGGTATTCAGCTCTGCAGTATTTGGTCCAAAAGTCTTTCTCTGACATCTGATTTTTGTAGAAACCAACCATTTTTTGATGAGCCTTTAGAGCGTTATCCTTCAAAGCAGAATACTCTCCAATAGAAAGACTAACTCTGTCCTGTTTTTGCTAATTACTATTATAAGCTTCAACTGCTAAACCTTCATTACTAGATAAAGCTCTGATCTCAGCTAAAGAAAGATATTCAACAGCTTTAGTTGCATCTTCAAGCTTCTTAGGAACAACCTACCTCATTTCTATCACTTTAAGGCTTGTTTTAGTCTGCTCTACATCTGACATTATGCCTTCATTACTTCTGATCTTGCTGCTTCTGCTGTCTGCATAAACTGCTCGGCCTCATAATTCAATTCTCGAAGATCTCTTGAGATATCTAACGGGTTAATAATCAATCCACCCGTATTCTTTTCATGTCTTACAGTAGTACCCATAGTTTATGCATTTCCCTGGCATTCTGCACTGAGCCTTTCTCGCTCTCCATTTTCTTGCTGAGAGCCTCGACTGAAGCACGAAGCTCAGCAAGATCATTCATGTTCCGATAAAGGTTATGTTTTGCTTGCTTTAACTCCATCATTATTAGTCCAGTAGTAGACTCATTAGCAAAGAACACAACAAAGCCGCTAACTGAGTAGGTGACTTTCTCTAACTCCGCAAAACCAAAGATATTTTTTTGTTGCTGTGTTCACCACCGCTAACTAAGTTAGTTAGCAGTTTACCTCTATAGTTTATTACTTTCCCATGAATTGGTTCACAACCTAGTTATGGGAAAACGAAATTGTGGAGGTAAATTGCTAACTAAGTTAGTGATGCCCAAAGACATAACTGCTAACCGAGTTATCAGTGAACCTAAGTCAGTTGCTAATTCAGTTAGCGGATTTGTCTTCGAGCACCGTTAACTGAATTAAGATTGAATGAATGGTAAAGTGGACTTCCTCCTTTGATCCTAGTGCACTTCAAAGTTAAATATTTAATTAGAACTTTGATCAGAGGACTTTAAAGTTAAATATCTACATCATAATCATATTTAATTTTGTCATTGTTTCAGGTTAATGGCAAAGGGGATAAAGCGTGACATGGTACTTCAAGAGAATGCAACCTCGGATTCGAGTATGATGACGATGGTAATAGGGATGAACGTGAGGACCGCAGAGGTCACACAGTTATGTGCAACAGTAGGGAAGGCAATTCAGGAGGGTAGAAAAATTCCACTCTTATGGAATAGAATAAAGGTTCCATGTGAGGATCATAGAACGACATTCTACACTTATGTTGGTGTACTTATTCATGAGCATGTAGACATCAACTACCTACGGTGGGGTGATGTTCCTAAAGAGCTAAAGAATTCACTTTACGAGTCGATAACAGTAAGTAAATGTTTTACTTTGATCAATTTATAATCACTTAAGGGCCTGTTCTCTTCGGCATAAAATAGCTGAACTGATCTGAATTGAACTGAACTGAACCGAACTGAACTGAAATGAATAGTGATATGTGAGAGTAAAAGTATTGTCAAGAGCTGAACTGAACTGAACTGAACTGGTTTGAACTGAACTGATCTGAATTGAATTGAACTGAACTGAATGAACTGAATTGAATTGAACTGAACTGAACTGAACTGAAAATAAGCTGGGGAGAACAGACCCTAACTGTATATGACTTTATTACCAATCACGATTTCGCATGCATAGACAG
Organism: Beta vulgaris subsp. vulgaris; assembly: GCF_026745355.1. Lineage (NCBI taxonomy): Eukaryota > Viridiplantae > Streptophyta > Magnoliopsida > Caryophyllales > Amaranthaceae > Beta > Beta vulgaris. The sequence goes on from NC_079208.1 coordinate 33,763,057, forward strand.
AAATAATTATACCACAAAACTCTAGAGTTAAAAGGTAAAATAATCCTGAATTACCGAGATCCTCTGAATCGCTGATAAATTTAATGGCAAAGACTTTTTCTCTAGTGGAATTTGCTCATTTTGATTAAATATTGATGCTATAGTATCCCATCTATGATAGTAATTGGGAAATGGAGAATTTCTTCTACGAATTTTTTCTGCCATTGTTACTTAAAGCAGGTATATTAAAGTTATTGTTAGAAGTTGGGTTATCAATGCTGGTGCATGGCTTTTTGCTATTTGTTTATGAAATTAGAATCTGATTCATTAGCTCTATAGTATACAAACAACGAGAAAGTTGTAGTTCCTGATTAATTTGGGTTGGCTAACATAAATCGTCATAAGAAATCGTTCCGTGACCAATGAATAATAAGAGTGGAAAAATAATTTAAAGAGGGTGAAGAAAGAGAAATAAAGAGTGAAAGTGAGGGAATTAAGATGGGAGAAAACTTTGGGACTTGTGTTTAAATAGATAAATTATATCTTAGTGTATCTCTGTATAATAGCTTTCATCGGGTTATTTTTGATGTCATAGCTACATTTAACGTAGTAAAAGAAAGATCACTCTTAAAGATGTTAGGGACTTTTGTAGTACCAATCATGTTTGTCTGGTGATGATTTTTGAAAACTAAAAGCAAATCACCTCCCTTGAACCTATGTGCTAAGAAATTCAATAACCTTAGTTTTGAGATTGGAAAATGTTCTTTCTGTTAACTATTTAGGGACCTTCCTTTTGATGCAAATGATCCTTGATACTGAAAGGATCTCCTTGTAAACTTTTCCTAGCATGAAGGAATATGAAAGTGTATGCTAATCTGATAGTATAAAGGGAGTATAATAATGTAATGCACTCTTTAATTTATTTATTTTTTTTATTTTTTGTGTTGTATGCTTGCATGAATATCATAATGTATTGGGCAATCAGTGAGATGCTTCTAAGTAGTAAATATGTATAAGTTCCTCTCTAATTAGGATCTCTTGTGAAGTTAATTAACTTGCAGGAAATTTATTCCCCTCCACCTCTTCTGCATTTAATATTTCCAAGTCTTTTGTCTCATCATATGTTTAATGGAATAATATTGTTATCAGTGTTTTATATGATATGTATCTAAAATTGTTCTAAGTCCTTTGACACCAACGACAACAGAAGAAGGAGATCCACGATCTGATTATTTGGCTTTTGCATCTAATGATGGCAAAAATATCAACCAACTCTTTTTTGCACCATATAATGAGAAATAAGTGTTGTGTTTAGGTGATTATGAATGTTTTAGTGAGAGAAACTCTCTCCTCTCTCTAAAACCAATGGAACGGTAACTCCATTGCTGATCATTCCAGTTCTGTTAATAGCTATCTCTGGACCTCGGTGACCTCTCCGATTACGGTGGTCGTGGCAAGGAAGTCGAAAGCTCAGGGAAAGCAACCGGTGACGTCGACTGGAAAAATGAAGGGCCCACAGTCGGATACTCAGGTAAAAAATGTGAAATCGATGGATGAAATTTTGGGGATAACTGCGTTAGATGTGGATAGTATTGTGCAGGAATAGATTCTCTCGCTAAGAACGTCTCTGGAAACGTTAAAAAGGCAGTCGGAGGTTCGAACACAGTTCTCTGAATGGCTGGATGTGATGCAGAAATCGCATGGGCAACAATCTGAAAGAAATGTAAGTATTGATCCTGTTCCAATCTTCTTTTCTCCTGATAATGTGGTAAATGAGAATAAAGCTCCATCACCTGTTAGGATTGAGTTAGAAGAAATCCAACCTGAAATAGATTTCTGGGCTTCATCTATATGATGTTATGTGGTTAGTAGTAATCCTCCTCAGATTGTTATGGAAGGTTTCATCAGGAGGGTGTGGAGAAATATGGGGGTAGACAAGGTGATTTTGGTGAAGAAAGGGTTGTTTATGATAAGGTTTAAGACCACGGAGAAGAGAGATCAACCTTTGAAGGATCATATCTTCTTTGATAGTAAACCTGTTATTATTAAACCCTGCCACTAGGGTATAGATATGCTAAAGGAAGATGTCAACACCCTCACTACATGGGTTCATCTGCACTTAGAGTTTAAATACTGGGGAGAGGGTTGTTTGAACAAGATTGTTGGGTAGGTGGGGAAAGTTGTGAAGTGTGATCAAGCCACAATCAAGAGAGAAAAATTGCAATATGCTCGTGTCATGTTAGAAGTCCAGGTGGATAAGGACTTCCCAGAAGAGATATCCTTCATTAATGAGAAGGAACAGTTAACAAGGGTGAAAGTAGAATATGAATGGAAGCCTGTTATATGTCAGCAATGTAAGGTTGTTGGTCATACTATTGGGGAGTGTAAGAAGAATGTAGTTAGACAAGAGTGAAGGAAGAAAGAGCCTCAAGTGGAGCAACCTCAGAATGTTGGTGGTGCAAAAGAGGTGGAGCAGGAGTTTCAGAGAGTAAGGAACCCAGCCAGAAGGCTGATACAATCACCTGCACCAATGGATACAATGAATGAGTTTCAGCAGTTAACGGAGGAAACTGAAGTTGTGGTGGGGCTTGTTCAATGTTCAAAAGTGAATGTTATCGACACAGAGGGGGGGGGGGGGGGGGGGCTACCTCCTGATGTTAATGGATAGTATTGTATGTTGGAATGTTAGGGGGATTTACAGCAACCAGAAGCAATTAGATGTTAAGAAATTTCTTAACATGAAGAATGTGGGGGTTGTTAGTCTCCTTGAGACAAAGGCAAAGGCCCCTAATCTAGGAGACCTTTATCATAGGTTGTTTGCAGGATGGTGTTTTACCTCAAATGTGGTGAACCATAAAGGGGGGAGGATAATATTGGCCTGGAACCCAAATAGTTTCCATGTGAATATTCTAAAATCAACCAGCTAGATGATTCATTGTAGTTTGGAAGAGAGAACTGGAGGTAAACCTCCTTTTTGATGTACATTCATATATGCTTTTAATAGTGCTTTGGAGAGGTGTGCTCTGTGGGAAGATCTTATAGCACTTCATGTCCACATCAGGGGACCTTGGGTCATGATGGGGGACTTTAACTGCATAATGAAGCCTGAAGAAAGAATAGGTGCTGCAGTAAGGCCTCAGGAGATTGTAGATATTCAAGACTGTATGTTAAGGTGTGGGATGACTGACCTGAACAACACTAGATGCTTGTTTACTTGGAATAACAAGCAGAAGGAGGACACTAGGGTTTTTTGCAAATTAGATCGTGTCATGGTAAATGAAGCATGGGAGGAAGCTTTTCCAAGTGCAAATGCCCATTTCATGCCAGAAAGTTATTTTGATCACTGCCCAATGGTGGTTCAAGTATATCCTCAGTTACAAACAGGTAGATCTCCCTTTAAATACTATACTATGTGGAGTTCAGCAAGTAACTTCCAAGAGATTGTGAGAGCTTGTTGGGATACTAGAATAGAAGGCTCTCTCATGTTCAGAGTGGTTAGCAAGTTGAAACTAGTCAAAAAGGCTCTGAAAAAATTGAATGCAGAGGGATTCAATGATATGCATGCTGCTTGAACAAAGGCAATGTAACACTTGTTAAAATGACAGGCTAAGATGAAAGAGGATATAGAAGACCCTGCAAAAAGAGAAGCAGGACATAATGCAAATGTGGAGTATAGAAGAGTGCATAATCTATACATGTCCTTTCTGAGCCAAAAAGCAAAATTGAGTTGGTGCAAAGAGGGTGATGAGAATTCCCATCTATTCCATCAATCAATCAAGGCTAGGAGAGTTAAAAATAATGTATATGATATACATGATAGTGTGGGTGTATGGCAAGATGAACCTCAGAAGGTTATTGAGGCTTTTCTCAGATACTATGAGGAGCTGCTAGGCAAGCCTATGACTGGGAGAGTGCCTGTCAAGTAAGGGGTGATTGAGAGGGGTCCCATGCTTATTGAGGATCAGATCCAAGGCTTGAGTAGAAGTTTTGATGCCGAAGAAGTAAAGAAGGCTGTTAAATCTATTCCTGAAGAGAAAGCTCCAGGACCTGACGGGTTTGGAGGCTTTTTCTATAAGGATACATGGGAGATAATTGGCCAAGATGTGACTAATGCTGTGCTAAACTGCCTACAAATAGGGAAGCTATTGAAGGAGGTTAATGCCACTATTTTAACCATGGTCCCTAAGGTTGCTTGCCCAAGTAGTGTAATGGAATTTCGACCTATTACATGCTGCAATGTCTTGTACAAGATTATCACAAAAGTATTATGTAATAGGTTAAAAATGGTGCTGCCAAGTCTAATATCTGAGAATTAAGGGGCTTTTGTCCATGAGAGGTTTATTGTACACAATATCATGGTATGCCAAGACTTGGTGAAACACTATGGTAGGAAGGGAGTTAGATCTAGTGTTTTGATGAAGCTAGACATGAAGAAGGTTTATGATACCATTGGTTGGGATTTTTTACAGGATATGTTGGTGGCCCCGAAATTCCCTAGCCACTTTGTAAATCTCATCATGATATGTGTGAGAACTCCAAAATTTTCTCTTATGATTAATGGCTCCTTACATGGTTTCTTTGAAGCTAAGAGAGGTATTAGGCAGGGGGACCCAATGTCCCCCTTGCTCTTTGTCATTTGTATGGAGTATATGTCAAGGGTAATGAATATCCTCCAAGAGGTTCCTAGATTCTCTTTTCACCCAAGATGTAAGAATTTAAAGTTAAACCATCTGGTGTTTGCTGATGATGTAATACTGTGTTGTAAAGGAGATTTTCCATCTGCCTACTTGATATTACAAGCTTTTCAGATATTCTCTAACTCATCTGGGTTAAGAATAAATGAAATGAAGTCAGATTTTTATTCAGCTGGTATGGATCACAACACTATCCAGAGAATAAGGGAGGTTTCTGGTTTTAGGCATAGTAGATTGCCATTTAGGTATTTGGGGGTCTCCATATCAGCAAGAAGAGTTTCTGTAGGGGAGTGCCATGTATTGGTGGATAAAATGTGTGCAAAGATCAAAGTTTTGCAGTCTAGGAACCTTTCCTATAGTGGCACACTTCAGTTAGTTAACTCAGTGTTATTAAGCATACATATATATTGGGCCCAGATTTATATCATGCATAGGAGTGTTCTTGAAAAGATAGAACAAGTTTGTAGAGCATATTTGTGGCATGGAACTCATTTTAGCATGAAAGCTGGTAATGTTGCTTGGGACAGGGTTTGTTTAGAAAAGAAGGCAGGAGGTCTGGGGATCAGAAACATCAATTTATGGAACAAGGCTGCAATGATGAAATATGTTTGGGCTATCACTACCAAACAAGATTCAATGTGGATAAAGTGGGTGAATGGTGTGTATATTAAGGCTGAAAACTGGTGGGAGTACACACCCAATTCAGGAAGTAGCTGGTATTGGAAACAGAGTTGTAGAATGAAAGAGGAAGCTAAGATCATCTATAGTGAAAATGAGTTGAAACAGATAACCAAATTCTCTATTAAAAAGTGCTATCAACTGCTTGTAGGGAAGATGGATAGAGTTCACTGGGATAGATTTTTCTGGAACAAGCTTGCTGTGCCTAAACACAGATTTATATCTTGGCTCATCATGTTGGAAAGGCTAAGAACAACAGACAGGTTGGTGGCTTCAGGTATCTGTATTGATGACAATTGTGTATTATGTACAGGGAAGGAATCACATAGGCATTTGTTCTTCGAATGTGATTATGCTCTCAAGTGTTTGAGAATGATGCAAAGCTGGCTGAATCTGAATTAATCCCAATCATGGTTTAATAGAATGGTAATATTCCTGTCGAAGAACTAGAGATCTCAATTCCAGAGAAGAGATATAGCTGCAGCATATAGTGCTCTTGCATACTATATATGGTGGGCCAGAAATGAAGTGGTTGGAACCTGAAAGTCTGGAGGCCTGAGGTTATCATGGAGAGGATTAAAAGTATAGTCCTGTTAAGAGTCAGTCTAGTTCTCCCAAAGAAGCTTTCTGTAAAGGATCATGATTGGTTTGAAGTATTAAAGTGTAAAAATGTATAGAAGTATTGTTTGTTTACTTGCTTGGGGTTGAGGAGTCTAACCTAGTTGGTTTGCTCTCCCTAAGTTAAGTGTTAGGTTGTAATGATTTGTGGTGTTTAATGAGAGTTTACTTATTTAGCAAAAAAAAAAGTGTTGTGTTTAGTCTATGTGAATTATTATTTGAGTACAAAAGTTATGGTGTTATTTAAATTTAAAATGATTTTGTTTTCTTCATATTAACTTATTCAATAATATAGTAAACATCAGATGTTAGGTGTTTTTAGTCCTTGGAACGGATTGGTGTATCGGTTAGATCCAAGAGGCACTACTACAAAAAAGGCTTAGGAAACCAGTTGAAAATGGCCTAGGAAACCGGAATATAGCACATCTCCATCTCACAGGTGTCCTAGGTCAAGAGACCGATTATAATAAATGGTTTCTTTGTTTATTTGGGAGACCAGTTAACAAGTAAAATCGATTTCTTAAATAAGCCTATATATAATACATAAAGAGGTTAAGAGACCATTTAACATTCAAAACTGATAGGCGTGTCGCGCACCTAACAAAAGTAATTTCCTAACTAACCTCCTAACTATGTAGCAGGGCAAGTCAAGGTCGAATCCACAGGGACAAACAGTATCAAACACTAGGTATCTTGACTCTATCTAATTAAACAAGTGACAAACAATGATGAAAAGGGTGTTGAAATAATAATAACAGTAACTATGACAACTACTAAAGACACAAAAGGTATAATCAATCAATAAAGGCATCTAAAATTAAGTATCCTCACTAGCATGACCAATACATGAATAATTTTCATCCCAACAAACATAATCAATGATTCAAAAGGAGTAATGCACTCTATAGCTACCAAAGACCTCTCCCGAGTACCAATGGCTACTCTAAACAAGCAACCAAACCTATTCCCATGAATTAATGCAAGAAAGAGACATTAAACATGGCATCATAATTAAATTCCTAGTAATCCTATCTACTTATTCCCATAATAGAGATATTCATACTCTTGATTGAATCAACAAATCCATCTAGATTTAATTCCCCTTGAAAACAAGTTATAAGGAATCAAATCAAAATCATCTATCCCTAGTATGATAATGAACATAAAAACAATTCAATCAAACAAGAACAATTGATCACATAAACTTGGGATTAATGGAGGAATTTATGTATTAATCATCGCTAGGGTTCAACTTAACCCTAGATTATAAGACTACTCGCTCATAATTAAAATAACAAAGCAAATAATAAACAAATTGAAAGACATAATAATAATGAAGGAAAGGAAGAGATTAAGAAAACTTAGTCTTTACTTGATGAAATCAAACTTGTAGAAATCGATGTTCAACAATGAAATCTCTCTAATAACTCTCTAAAAAGTAGTAGTCTATTCTCTAATAATAAAAGCGTAGTTTTTAACTCTAAAAAATTAAGTATTTATATGTCTATTAAAATTGGCGCAACATGCGCTCAAAAAGGCCTAAAAATCGTCTCGCCCAACCGGCCCGGGCGGAATCTGCCCGGTCGGGCGGTTGTCAGGTCATAAACCGTAGAACAGGAAATAGCGCCCCGCCCGGTCGGGCGAGATTCCGCCTGGTCGGGCCCGCAACAAAATATTTTCTTTTCATCAAAATCTTCTCCAAATGATGAAATTTGGCTAAGTAAGAGCGCCCAGGCAACCGGGGCGTATTCCTCCCGGCCGGGCGGTCGTCAGACTGCACAAAATCTCAATCTTTAGACCATAACTTCTTCGTTATTCGTCGGAATTAGGAAAATGACCACTCGTTGGAAATCTCTTGAAATGTAGAATCTAAAACTTTGAAATCACTCTATTTGGATTTATATAACTTGAGATATAATCAAAAGAGTGGATTGGAGTCATTTTTCTACTTCTTTTATTATTCGCTTTGCTTCAAAACTCTTCCAACTCAATGCTCGTGCTCTCGAAAGTACATCATCTCTTGTAGTGATATAAATGAGTAGGAAATGCACTAAAACGTGCAAATTCCTACAATGATCAATCTGAAAATACAAACACACTACAAGGAGCACATTAGTAGTAAAAATGGCTCCGAAGAGCGCATTAAGACCAATAATGAATGAGGGACAGGTAAAATCTCTATATAAAATAGACATATCAAACTCCCCAAGCTAAACTAATGCTTGTCCCAAGCATTCCAACATGAAACATAGGGAAAGTAAGATAAAAACTCTTCAAGCACACACACAACACGGTTTTCAAATCAATCTTCAATGTGAAAATAATACCATGAAGGGAATAAACACAAAACTATTCAATCTAAATCCTAGATCTCATAGTTGTTACTTGACAACCAATACTATGACTTTGCTCCCCCAAGCTTGCCTTGACCATACATGATAAACCCTCACTCTAGTCGTGCACACAACACTCATGTGTATAAAAGGGTCAAATAGTCGCTCAAAGCTCCATTCCATTGACTATATCCTACCATAAGCTTGCACATCTTCTCACTCTCCACCGCTTCGGGACTATGTTATATGCAAAGAATCATGAGGGCTTTATATAGGTTGTAATGAAGGCTTAAGGTATGGGTGTGGAAAGTTCTAGAAAAGTGGTGCTCAAAGGGGAAAGTGAAGCTTTTTTTTTCATACACCTTGAAAATAATCATCAAACCTCACACATTTTAATTTCACTTCATTTTCTCTTTTTCAATGGCTATTTCATAACTCCTCAACTATAAACTCCAATTTCCTTTTATTACGCACTAAAGACATAAATCACAGTCTTTTTTTTCTTTTGTTTTCTCTTTTTTTTTTCAATATAGGATTTAACAAATTCTCTACAAGAGGAAATCGATAGGAGTTTCAAAGAAAGCAGCTATGAGGAGGTGAACTCAATACAATCAAACACCACAAAATATCTCTAATGTCACGTTTAACCTCATCAACATAGCTTCACAATTCCCTAGGTAGGACAAGGTAAAGGGCTAAAGATGTAGTTAATCAAGAAAAACAGGCTAGGCTCAGAGGGGTGACAAAAAGAGAGTAATCAATGTAGGTGGCATTTGGTTATGTAGCTCAGAAATAACAGATGCCTCAATCATATTCAATGCAAACACAACTTAATGCGGTCTCAAGGAGTATCAATGCAAGTTCTAGAGGATAATAATCAAGGAAGAGCATCACACATGAAAAGAAAGACTAAAAAAATTTAGTCCATTAGGCTCAAATAACCTCACTAGGTAGATTTTTGGCTAACAATATAGTCAAGTCTCCCTTGGGAGGATCAAACCGTCTTACCACATACCATTTAAATCACAACGAGCAAGGAGAGATCAAAAATAGTTCAGAGTTATTCAAATCATGCTTAGACTTCACATAGAAGATGAGCATAAAACCAAGCGTAGTGTGTACTATCAGCAATGATTGATCCTAAATGCAACCTAAAATGCAACTTAATGATGAAACTATATGCAAAAATGGAAAGTAAAAAGCCTAGATGATGAATATGTATAGATGATGTGGTAAATCCCTCCCCAAGCTAGCATGTCACAATGTCCGCAATGTGACAAAGGTAAAGAGTAGACACAAAGAAAGGGGCAGGGTACTCACAAATCCTCACTAAGGAGGGGAGAGCGAAGGGATCGAAACCCTGGTGACTGCATCCAAGTATTGAGGTTTTCCAAATTGTGAATATGGATGACAAGTTCTTCTAATAATGCACTGCTCTGCCTTAATCTCAGCAACTGAATGTTGGATTTTTGCAAGTGATCTCTCAATCGACATAGAAGAAGGAGTGCTAGATATTAACCGGGGTATCCTCATTGAGAACATCCACTATATCAACAATTTCTCCCATAGATGGAGAAGCCTTGGAGTTTGTGAGTGTGTACTCCATCTTCTCATCACCTATTTCAAAGGTGATTTTTCCCTTTTTCATATCAATTATGGCTTCAGCAGTGGCCAAAAAGGGTCTCCCAAGAATAATGGGAACGTTTGCATCTTCTTCCATTTCCATAACAACAAAATCACATGGAATTAAAAATTTTCCGACTCTAAGAGGAACATCTTCAAGGATGCCAAGGGGAACTTGACTGTTCTATCTGCTAGTTGTAAGGAGATGCGTGTGGTTTTAGTTCACCCATATTGAGCTTCTTGCAGATTGACAAGGGCATGAGACTGACACTTGCCCCAAGATCACATAAGGCATTCTTGATCTCAATATCACCAAGCTTAACAGGAATAGAATAACTGCCTGGATCTCCTAGCTTCTTTGGAAGCTTGTTCTGCAAAATAGCGCTACACTCAGTGTTAGTGAAACAGTGACATTCTCTTCAATTTTCTCTTTGTTGGAAAGCATGTCTTTCAAAAACTTAGCATAAGAAGGCATCTCTGAGATAGCATCCAAGAAAGGGATGTTAATGTGCAACTTCTTCAAAATATCAAGGAACTTCCCATACTTCTTCTCTAGCTTTGCTTGTGCCAATCTTTGAGGGAATGGAACAGGTGGCTTGTATGGTGCAATAGGTATGACAAAGGTTCCTTTTTCTCAGCTCCTTAGCTTCCTCTTCCAACACTTTTTCGCCTTGATCTTCTTCACTCGGCTTTTTGGACTCTTTTACACTCTTCCTTTGGTCATTCATCTTCCTATAGGGATCTTGCAATTCTCTACCACTTCTCAATGAGATAGCATGGATATACCCTTTTGGGTTTGGTTCTGTAATAGCCCTATTTTTAAGAGCGTTTATTTAAAGGCTAATTATAATTATTAAGTTAATTATGTTTCGAAAATCATATTTTATTTGAATTGTGGAGAATGATTTTTATCTATCGTGTTTGTAGTATATTTATTTATTTAATTTTATGAAGTTATTAATAATTTAATAATAGCTAGTAGATGAGTGTTCTAAATTATATAAGTGTTTTATGTTTTATGTTTTCATGAAATAAGTCCACTTACATTTAGAGTGGTAGTCCAAAAGAAAAAGAGACAACAAACCCATCTCTCTCATTTTCTCTCTCCTCTCGTGTCTTCTGTTCAAAGAACCCACTGCTTCCTCCTTTCTCTCTTCGTGTCATCCAATTTTCAGTACCACCCAGCTACTTCTGTGATTCATCATTTCACATTCAAATTCTCCACTTAATTGAGGAGAAAACCCCATAATTCTCAAAATCCTTTCACTTCCCCGAGAAACCTCGAACCCTCTTCTGTGAAATCCCAACTTCATTCGTGTCTCTCTCCTCTGTTCGACAGCATCTTAAGTTCGCCGGAATCCCGCCGTTTCCTCGCCATTGATGCGTGTGTTGCCTCGCCGCAGCTGCTGCCAGAGTTGTTGTTGGCGCTGTCGTGGTTCCCTCCCTTGTTCCGTGTTTCTCTCTCTTCTTGGTGTTCTATTCGTGTTGTTGCCGTGTCGTGGTTGTTGTCGCGCTCCGACGGCGCGACGTTACTGTCGCTGCTGACTGTTGCTCCTCTTTTTCTTATTCTTGTCGTGTGGTTGGTGTTGTTTGTGGTGGTGGTGCTGGCCACCTTTACTTGTTGATGTTCTGCTCCTAGAGGTACCATACCTCTTTCCCTCCTTTGATTTTATTCTGAAGATTAATAAATTGATTGTAAATTGTGTATTGTGGATGTTGTTGTGTGATATAATTGATGATTTTGATTCATAATTACCTTGTGATTTAGAATTTTGGGGTCAAAGCTTCACCATTTCAGATTAGTATTTGTTAGTGATGAAAGTAGTGGGATGTGCTCTAAGTTAATTTATGATGTAATTTATCTTCAACTAGGACAATAAGATTGATGGATTGCTTAGTTGCTTGTGATTATGGTAGAGCTACTCCTAGTTGGAATTGAATCCACTAATTTTTATTCGTAATTTCAAATGTATGTAATAAGCTAAGGAATGATTATAAAAGTTGGCCTAATCTATATATTTAGTGGATAATATCATGTTGTCAAATTACGAGAGATTTTACTATACTAGTGGTGCTATTGTTGCTTGTTTTGAATACATAATCAACTAGCTTTGATGTATTGGTTTCGGTACTATAAGCATAAAGAAACAATGGTTTTGGTATAAGTTGTAAATTATAATTTTGTCAAGTCACTCTATTACAACAAGTTTGTGTTTTAATTACATAGTATGGTTTAGTTGGTCTTATCAAAAAGGATATTGTCAAGCTCATTAGTAAGTAGTTTCTATTAGAAAGACTAATTTGTTTAAGTTATCTACATGGAAATTGTGTGAGATATTGTCATGGATTAAATATGTAGTATGAATTATAATTTCATGGTTGTGTGTTAATTTGTATATCTTCAAATGATTTTAATTAGAATTGATTTATGAGTGGGAAACATCGTTATTATTGGTATCATAGAGTATTTGATTAGAGTTGTTGAGCATTGTAGTAGATTGTAAAAGTGAATTACTTTTATTGGTTTTTCCATATGAGGTTAGAAAAAGTATTTAGTAATAAATTAATAATAATATGGAGATTATTGGGTGTAGTTTAATCAATTATGGTCTAGATTATTGAGATTAAAGGGAATTCAGTTGAATAACTATAAATAGAGAAATATTATAATGTTAGATTAACTGCTTGATGACGACAAAAGTAAGTTTGTTAGTGAGTTTAAATACGAAAGTGGAACATGAGTTGGTGAATCACCTCAAAGATGCCTTAGTATACGTTTGAGTAATTTTAGTAAGAATGAATTCGACCCGGTCTATGTAATCATAATCTTGGCTTGTGGGTGGCTTGTTACTAATTATGTTGTTTGGAATTCAACTAATGGTATAATTAGAATCCCATTTAGTTACTTTAATCAACGTTTAATTGGTGAACCTTGGGTTGTGGAATTTAAGTCAACTCTCCTTAGTTAACTCTAAGAGAGAGACTTATTGTAATTGTTATTGGTACTTGATGACAATGGTTATCACTATTGAGATAGATGTCGATTGATAACCACATGAAGTATAAAAGAGTACAAACTATTAAGCGAGAATATGAGTTATTGCATTTGTGAATTAGTAACTCGTGTATAAATTATTATGGTTTGTAATTTCTATGATTGGAACTGAGTTGAACCTAGTTGCATAACTACGCTGACCTTGAATTCATAACAAAGCACGATAGCATGTGATTATAGTTTTCCAGAGTGAAGTCTTCTAGTGTGGTTGGTTATGCAACAATTGTTTATAATTACTAACGTTAGCGGATGAGTTCCAAGAGTAATTGGTTGTGTTATGATTGATCATCGAAAAGAATCTAAAAGGGGAAAGTAGCCTCGTCTGAGTCGACGGATGAGGTGACATGAACAGTGCCCCATGGATTATGAACCTTGGGGGCCCCACAGGGAAACTTGCCCATTGCTCTGTGGGGCGATAATCGGGCGTTATATCAGGTAATGTGAAACCTGTGGATGGCTGATGAAATCAGCGGAAAAATGTACTCCGGACTAGTCGCGGTTATTGGCCAAAAGTAAAGCGAATGGTTGGGTGACGACCCCCCACTGTCGGAGTGTAAGCTTTGTCTCCTCCGCCGCGTTCTCTTTCCCCCTGGTTAAAAAGAATGTTATCGCAAGTACGAAAGTTATATCGATAATGGATTCCCGATAAGGAATCATATCAGGTAAGTTATGGATGTTTATTCAGTTTATGAATATGAATATCGATATTGCTTTCCTGATAAGGAGGCATATCATGGTAAGTGATACTAACGTTGGATTCCCGATAAGGAATCACATCTTATTATATGGATTCCCGATAAGGAATCGTATCTCGTTATTGGATTCCCGATAAGGAATCGTTATGATAAAAGTTGTTATGTTATTTATTGCCTGATAAAGGTTTGTGTAGGACAGTATAAGGAAATGATTGATATAGTATAAAAGTATAAGTTTGGATTCTGATAAGGAATGAATTAAAGGAAGTAAAGTATATTGCTTATATCAAAGTTGGTGACCTCGAATTCCTATTATGGAATTATGGTAAGTTGAAAGATCAACTAAATGAGAATATAGAAACATGTCAGTGTTGAGAGTCACCTTATGGTGTTTGTTACTATGTGATTAGTGATGTATTGTGAAACAAGGAATTGGATAAAATATAATATGTATGTTCAACAAGAATATTGCTGCTAAGCATGCTGTGATTGATGTAATTGTTGAACTTATTTTGATTGCGTGAGAGTCGTTTTCAAGTAAAAGCCACCAAAGCATGTGTTAATCTTATTTACAGGTTTAGTACTCAGCTTTGCTGATGTGTGTACATTGTTTTGTCATTTTTGTGGCCTGTCACTTGGTGGGTGGCAGTATTTTAAATGTTTCAGGTTGAAGCCGTGAGTTATTCTTTTGCAAGTTGAAGCTGATACGAGATGATGCAGTATTATATTTGTTATTGAAGTGAGGACGCTCCACTTGTAATAGTTAAACCGTTTATTTTCTATAATATATTTTCTTCATTTAAGAACCGGTAGCTAGTGCTTCTGATTCTCTGTTGGTTGTTGCTCCGCGAAAGCGTTGAGGTTGTTAAGCTTTGGGATTTGGAAATATTTTATAAATTGAATTTGCAAACAGGGTTAAATCATTTTTCGATCTAGCGTTGTCCTATTTTCAAAGGAAACTCTATCGAATCTTCTGTAGATATTTATGGGAATAAAGTCTAAGAATCAGAGTGTAGTTGCAATAGTTAATTAATTTGAATAGAGTTGGGAATTGAGTTCCACACTCTCCCGATGTAGTTCGGTGAGTGTGATGGTAATAGTTCGGGTTATCTCGACTAGAGTCTCTTTCGCTGTGCTTAATCCTTTGTAAGCTAGTCGGGAGAATCCGGGCTGTTACAGGTTCGGTTTGCCCTGGAAGTTAGCCTGAAGGTTTTGAGAGATGACTGATTTTTTGAGCAAGTTAGGTCATCTGATTTACCATTATTTTATTATGAGCATGAATTTGTTGAAGGGAGTTGCTGAAGAAGTCATTCTGCTTTGCTTGATATTCAATTTGCCTTGCCTGAGAAGAAGCTAAATTCTCTATGATGGTTTCAAGGTTGGATGTTGAGGATGAGGAGTTGAATGGTGGCCTTTGTTGGAAACTGTGTGGTTGGGAGACGTTTGTGGGTGAAGGTTGAGGTTAGTTATTTTTGTAAGAGAAGTTTGGATGCATTCTTCCAACCTGGGTTATATCTGTTTGAATATGGGTTATTTTGTGGTCTTGTATTTGTGTTTAGGAGGGCTTTAGCTTGCTCAGTTACCGCTCCCATGGTGTTGTATTGACTCTTATCAAATGAGTGACCTTGCACTTCACAAATCTCACAAACAGGTGCTATTGATCCACTACTCAACTGATCAACTTTAGCTGTCAAAACTTGCACAGTGTTAGTTAAAGTAGCAATAGCATCAACCTCATACTTACCTCCCTTTTTAGGGGCTCCACGAGACACACTCCAATCATTCAAGTAATTGTTGGCAGCCATATCATCCAACAATGTCTTCGCAGCTTCTGGAGTTTTGGCCATGAAAATACCGCTAGATGCGGCATCAATAGAACATCGAACTTCATGCTTCAGACCATTGTAAAATGTCTGAATTAATAGCCACTTAGGAATGCCATGGTGTGGACACTGCCTTTGCAAATCCTTGTATCTCTGCCATGCTTCATAGAGAGACTCCAATTCATGTTGTTGAAAACCAGATATCTCATTTCTGAACTTGGAAGTTCTCATAGGAGGGAAGAACTTGTAAAGAAAATTCTTTTTCAGTTCTGGCCATGTGGCAATCTTCCTCACTTCTTCTTCTTTAAATCATTCCTTTGCTTCGTCCCTGAGAGAAAAAGGAAAAGCACAATACCGAATTAAATCATCAGAAACGTTTGTTAATTTCAAAGTATTGCATTTTTTTTAAAAGTTAGTCAAATGATCAGTAGGGCTCTCTTTGGGTGTTCCCGCATATGATTCCTGTGAGATGAACTCTGGCTTGAGCTCGAAATGTGTAGCAGTTGTTGTTGGTCTGGTAATGGTGGTGATGGTCTCATCAGGCATAGCATATTCCCTTAGACACTTTGGTGGTGCTTCGTCTCCCATTGTTGATTCTTGTTATTGTTTTCTTCTTTGACCTCCTAATCTCCTTGCTGTAGCTTCGATCTCGCGATCAAGAGTAATTATTAGATCTTGTGAACCCTTGCTACAAGTGCGCATGCAACAAAAGACTGAAAGAAAAGAGATCAATTAAACAAATAGAGTAACAATGATCGAACAAAAAAAACAGTTTAGCTAAATAAATCAAGATAAACTAATCTAATACCGTTAGTCCCCGGCGACGGCGCCAAAATTTGATAGGCGTGTCGCGCACCTAACAAAAGTAATTTCCTAAGTAACCTCCTAACTATGTAGAAGGGCAAGTCAAGGTCGAATTTACAAGGACAAACAGTATCAAACACTAGGTATCTTGACTCAATTTAATTAAACAAGTGACAAACAATGATGAAAAGGGTGTTGAAATAATAATAACAGTAAACTGTGACAACTACTAAAAACACAAAAGGTATAATCAATCAATAATGGCATCAAGAATTAAGTATCCCCACTAGCATGACCAATACATGAATAATTTCCATCAAAACAAACATAATCAATGATTCAAAAGGAGTAATGCACTCTATAGCTACCAAAGACCTCTCCCGAGTACCAATGGCTACTCTAAACAAGCAACCAAACCTATTCCCATGAAATAATGCAAGAAAGAGACATTAAACATGACATCATAATTAAATTCCTAGTAATCCTATCTACTTATTCCCATAGAGATATTCATACTCATGATTGAATCAACAAATCCATCTAGATTCAATTCCCATTGAAAACAAGATATAAGGAATCAAATCAAAATCATCTATCCCTAGTATGATAATGAACATAAAAATAATTCAATCAAATAAGAACAATTGATCACATAAACTTGGGATTAATGGAGGAATTCATGTATTAATCATCGCTAGGGTTCAACTTAATCCTAGATTATAAGACTAGTCGCTCATAATTAAAATAACAAAGCAAATAATAAACAAATTGAAAGACATAATAATAATGAAGGAAAGGAAGAGATTAAGAAAACTTAGTTATTACTTGATGAAATCAAACTTGTAGAAATCGATGTTCAACAATGAAATCTCTCTAATAACTCTCTAAAAAGTAGTAGTCTATTCTCTAATAATAAAAAGCGTAGTTTTTAACTCTAAAAAATTAAGTATCTATATGTCTATTAAACTGGCGCAACACGCGCTCAAAAAGGCCTAAAAATCGTCTCGCCCGACCGGCCCTGGCGGAATCTGCCCGGTCGGGCGGTTGTCAGGTCATAAACCGTAGAATAGAAACTAGCGCCCCGCCCGGTCGGCCGAGATTCCGCCTGGTCGGTCCCGCAACAAAATATTTTCTTTTCATCAAAATCTTCTCCAAATGATGAAATTTGGCTAAGTAAGGGCGCCCGGGCAACCGGGGCGGATTCCGCCCGGACGGGCGGTCGTTAGATTGCACAAAATCTCAATCTTTAAAACGCCATAACTTCTTCGTTATTAGTCGGAATTAGGAAAATGACCACGCGTTGGAAAGCTCTTGAAATGTAGAATCTAACACAATTGAAATCACTCTATTTGGATTTGTATAACTTGAGATATAATCAAAAGAGTGGACTGTAGTCATTTTTCTACTTCTTTTATTATTCGCTTTGCTTCAAAACTTTTCCAACTCAATGCTCGTGCTCTCGAAAGTACATCATCTTTTGTAGTGATATAAATGAGTAGGAAATGCACTAAAACGTGCAAATTCCTACAATGATCAATCTGAAAATGCAAACATACTACAAAGAGCACATTAGTAGTAAAAATGGCTCCGAAGAGCGCAATTAAGACCAATAATGAATGAGGGACGTAGGTAAAATCTCTATATAAAATAGACATATCAAAAACCAGTTATTGAGCACAACCGATTTCTTAGGTTTGCTACATTTTTTTTTTAGAAATTAGAATGTTACAGTATACATGCATAATTATCTTGTAACTACTCCTGTATATGTGGCTCCTTGTATATACGTTCTTTTTTATAATAAAATATATCTAAATAGCTACAACAATATTATTAAACAAAAATTTCTACTTGCTTTATTCATCTTGTAAATAAAAATTACGGTTTTTTCACCAGGTACCCCTGTGGTTTTTAAAAATTCATGGGGTACCCCTGGTTTTAAAAAAATGCACAAGGTACCCTTACTGTTTCAATCAAATGTACGAAATGCCCTTAATGACTAACGGTGTTAAGTTTCCGTTAGTCATTAGGGTTAATTAACTCCTTTAATCCTAATTAAATCCTAATCAAGCCCTAATTAAACCATAATTAAGCCCTAATTAACTAACTAAATCCTAACCCAATAACTTGAAACCCTAACCCCACACCCACCACCCAACCCACCTCCACCCCCACCCTCGACAGCATACCCCCACCCCCACCCCCATCCCCAACCCCGACAACATCTCCCCTCCCCCACCCCTACCGCCGGCAACATCCCCCTCCCCTAGCAGCAGCCACCACCTCCTCCCTGTAGACCGACAACCACCACCTCCTCTAAAATTGATTTCAGCAATCATTTTCGAAAATTAATTTCGAAATCATTTTCAAAAATCATTTTCGAAATCATTTTCGAAAACTATTTTCGAAAACCTTTTTCGAAAAAATTTTCGTAAACATTTTTGAAACTATTTTCGAAAAACTTTTTCGAAAACCTTTTGCGAAAACCATTTTCGAAAACCAATTTTGAAATCATTTTCGAAAATCATTTCGAAACCATTTTCGAAATCAGTTTTTGAAATAAAAAAAATCAATGAAGAAGAAGGAGAGAGAAAAAGAAATGAAGAAGAAGGAGTTCCTGGGTCGACTTGCGGTGAGGGGGAGGGCTGAACGGTTGCGGGTTGGGGGAAGGGTAGAGGGGTTCTAGGTGAGGGGAAGGCAGAGCCGCTACGGTGGGTGTGAGGTGTTAGATGAGGCGTTAGGGTTGGGGCTAGGGGGTGGGGGGTGGGGGCTGCTGGGGTGAGGAGGGAAGGGGACTGGGGTGGTGGGGGTGGTAGGGTGTTAGGGTTAGGGTTAAGGATTTAGGGTTAGGGGGTTAATAATGGCAAAATGGTAAATATGACTAACGGAAACTTAACACCGTTAGTCATTAAGGGCATTTCGTACATTTGTTTGAAACAGTAAGGGTACCTTGTGCATTTTTTTAAAACCAGGGGTACCCCATGAATTTTTAAAAACCACAGGGGTACCTGGTGAAAAAACCGTAAAAATTATTACATTTAAATTTTTATATCCAAAAACAATCTATAATTTCTTCCAATAATATTTTTTAAACAAATTTTCTATAATCTAATGCTATCTACTAACACTAAAATTCTAAAATAATATAATAATATGTACAATTCAATCTTGATTGTCGTCTTCAATCTCCATCATCTTGTGTTTGGCTGTTTAAATATTTCACTCACATATATCCTAGCTCGTCAATCATCTCTTGTGAATAAATGCTCAGAATCAAAAGAAAGTACTACCAAAAAAATTTAGATAACACTAGTGGAAAAAAACCCATCTGATACGGTCACAACCGGACTTATGGATGCGGTTTTGGTCCGCATCAGATGAGCCCGCAGCAGCTTTGAGAAATAACCTGATGCGGTTTTGAATAGGACAGCATCAGATTGTACGGATAGGATGTAAAAGACAAAACACGACACAACCACGTATCAACAACAACAGGTCGTGAAAAAACGAACGAAAACTTGTAAACCAAAAAAATTCCAGAAAATTACAGTAAATTAGGGAAAAACGAACAAAATCCATATTTAACTAAAAATATGTACCGAAAATATAAACAAAAAAAAACGAATGAAAAAATGTAAATTACATAAATATACGTAAATTACAAAAAAAAAAAAATAAGAACTAAATCTAACGAATAATATAAATTACAGAAAATGAAGGAAAATTACAAAAAAAAACTAGATCTATAATTGAAAAAAAAAACGAAAGAAAAAATGTTCATGGCTTAAGACACGGCAAACAATGAACTAGATCTAAACCCTAAATGTTTGCTTTACTTGCGCAGCTCGTGGAGGTTTGTGGCGGAAAGGACGGCAAACGAACGTTTTCCGGCGACGAAGCTTAAAAGACGGCGAGCAATGAACAACGAATGAAGCTTAAGAGACGGCGAACGAAATCCGCGAGTTTTCGATGAACAACGAACGAAATCCATTGAGTTTTCGATCAACAACAAACAAAGAAGGAATTCCGGCAACTTTTTCAAGAGAAAAATGCAGAAAAAATAGAGAGAGGTTGAAGGCGAAGGGAATTCAGAGGGGAATGAGGAAGACGTCGTTTGAGAAGGGAGGAGGGAGATGGGTCAGTAGGTTCAGAGAAGAGAGAGAAATGATAGAAGAGAGGAGGGAGATGTGTGTTTGCTGTTTTGGGTTTTAGATTTATGAGGGAAGGGAGGAGAGAGGTAAGGGCTGAAAATTTGGGCCTGGTCTATTAAAAGGAGGTGCGCGATTTTTGTGCTGTTATATAGTCAATTTTCTAATGCGGTCCAAACACCGCTTCAGATGTTTTAAAAACCGCAGCAATTTTTTAATCTGATGCGATTTTTTAACGACCGCATCAGATGTTTTGGCCAAATTTCCCTCCCATTTTTTTGGTTGATTTTCGGATGCGGTTTTAGAAAAACCGCATCTGATACTAAGTGACATATAAGGTTTTTTTCCACTAGTGTAATTATAATTAGAACTAGGATACATATATTTTATAAGTTTTTTCTACAAAAACTCATAACAAACAAATCGATTAGTACTAGGCATTGTGAAATCCAATTGCAACCAACCTAAAATTGCTTTCATTTCAATAAAAAGCAAGTATGTTTTGTTAACATAGCCAAAGATGTAACAAATGGTGCTTAAAGAACACATTCTTTTTCAATGTATATAAACACCAAGAAGTCCAACTCAATGTAGAAAATAAGAGCAAAAATCGGCAAAATCTGATTTGTATCATTCAAGTATATTAACTGACCAAGAATAAATATTTGATACTGTTGAACCCTAGTTTTGATGATGACAAAGGAACAAAGATGCAAACTAAGTACTGGACTAACAAGTTGTTTAAGTGAGTGAATTTCAAGGTATCATTGAAAAGAACAAAGAGAATACTAAGTCGAGGAAGAAATCAAGTTTGGATTTTGAAGACTAAGTGAAGATGTTTCTCTATTTGATACTGGAGCAGCATTGGAGCAAGAAGACTAAAGCGAGGCTTTTTATTTCTAGTTCCATTGTAAAGGAACGAGTAAAGATGGTAAGGAACTATGGCAGTTTTGTTTGAGAATGATAGTTTGTTTGTTAAACCCTAGTTTCGATGATAACAAAGAAACAAAGATGCAAACTAAATAGTGAACTAATGAGTTATTTAAGTGTATGATTCTTAAGGTATCAATGAAAGAAACTAGGAGAATACGAAGTCAAGGAAGAAGTCAAGAGAGGATTTCAAAGGCTAAGTAAAGAAGTTTCTATAAGTTGATACTGGAGCAAGCATTGGATCAAGAAGAATAAAAGCTAGGCATTTTATTTTCTAGTTCCATTGTAAAGGAACAAAGTAAGGATGGTAAGGAACATTGGTAGTTTTATTTGAGAATGAGAGTTTGTTCCTTTCTAAGGAACAAACTAAGTGGCACTAAACGAATCTGTTAAAGGAACTTGGTTTATAAAAGGAACTAGACTTAGGCGTGCTGTAAAATAACGGTACAATAATGAATTGAGTAACCCATGCCTAAATAATAGGAAATCAGTTTAACTTAAGTGAAACTCAGTTTTTAAATAGAAAATCTTTCTAAAGAAAAGATTTTGTTTTTCGAAAAGGATAAGAAAAATATTATCCGGTTTTATGAAAAGTTTATGTAAAAAGATAATATTTTCTTAAAGATTAAAATTCATTTTTAATAATAAAACTATTTTGATATTTAAACTGATTTTCGGATAAAGCTCAAGAAACTCCTAACCTTTAGGAGTTGTGGCTAAAATATATCCACGTTCAGAATGAGATCATGGGATCATGGGACATGATGAACAAATGTTCCTTAGGGGAAGGAACATCATGGGTTAATGGACTTAACATGAACTCGATTTTAACTCCCACGTTCTTTGTGATTATCTCTATAAATATTGAAGTCCAAATAAGTTCCAAAGGGTGTCTGACTAAGTAATTAAGTGAGTTTAACTAATTAAGTGTCAATGCCTTCATTCTCTCATAATAGCCATTTGTTCTTTGCTTCTTACTCTAATTCCACTAAGCTTATTTCGATCAATTGTATTTTGGTTTTTGGGGTAAGGGAACTTTGAGTGAAGTTCTGTAAGAGAGAAGGCTTTGAGTGAAGCTTGTATGAGTGAGAAAACTTCGAGTGAAGTTGAGAGGAACTCTGTTAAGGGAACAGTGGCTCAGGAACTTGAGTTTAGGAACTCAAGGTGTGGCTCGAGTTAGAATTAGGTTGTAACAAAGTTGTTTGGCCTAATTAGTGAAAGAGTTGAGTTTAAAATCCCTAGTGGTCGAGGTTGTTTCTTCTTGTTGGGCCCAAGAAGTTTTTCCTCGTAAAAATCCCTTGTGTTCCTTAGCTTGTTTATTCGTTTAAGTTTTAATTTCCGCAAAAAGTTACGTTTATTTCTACACCTACAATTCACCCCCCCTTTGTAGTGTTCCTAGGAAATAACAATTGGTATCAGAGCTAGAACTCACGTAAGATAGGAAACCCTATTGAGAAAAAGATCCAAGGAACAATGAATACCACCGAGAAACTTGAAGAAGGTTATTCCACTCAAAGGCCTCCTATGTTCAATGGGAAGTACTACAACTATTGGAAGAACCGCATGGAGATATTCATCAAAGCTGAAAATATCAGGTATGGAGAGTCATTGAAGTTGGTGATTTCGAAGTCACAACTACAAATGACAAAAATGAGGTAACTCTAAAACCCCTCTCTGATTATGACAAATCTGATTTTGAAAAAATGGAAGTAAATGCCATGGCTATTAAACTGTTGCATTGTGGACTTGGACCCCATGAACATAATAGGATCATGGGATGCAAATCCGCAAAGCAAATATGGGATTTACTAGAAGTAACCCAGAAGGAACTAATGAAGTTAAAAGATCAAAATTGATTTACTTATGAATCAATATGAACTGTTCTGCATGAAATCATAAGAAAGCATCCAGACATGTTTACTCGTTTTACTAACATTATTAATGAGTTGGCTTCTCTTGGAAAGTTTATTTCATCTGAGGAACAGGTTCGAAAGGTTCTTAGGAGTCTTCCTAAGGACAGATGGATGGCTAAAGTCACTGCTCTTCAAGAAACAAAAGACTTCACTAAGTTCAACTTAGAACAGCTGGCAGGGTCACTTATGACTCATGAGCTTCACCTTGATACTGAATATGGTGAAAGCTCCAAATCAAAATCAATTGCTCTCAAAGCAGATGATGAAGATGATTCGGATTAGAAGAAGAAGAAGCAGCCCTCATGGTTCGAAAATTTCGAAAGATGTATAGGAACATGAAGAATGGAAACTTCAAAGGTAAAACTAAGAAATTTTCTAACAAAGCTGCTTGTCATAAATGTGGTAGTACAGATCACTTCATCAAGGAATGTCCTCTTTGGGAAAATGACAAAACCAAAGAAAGGAACAAGGAACGCTTTGCTGAAAGGAACAAAGAATCAAAAGCACCTTTCTCTAAGGCAAATGTGCGCAAAGCTATGATAGCTGCTTGGGGAGATTCAGAGACGGAAGAAGAAGAGGAACAACAACTGAAGAAACAGCAAACCTTTGTCTCATGGCAAACACTGACGAAAAAGAAGATGAAGAAAAAGTTGAGGTAAGTCAACATGGTCTTGAGTCAGACTTAGATGTAAAACTAGGCGTGAAATATATGATCTTCTTTATGATGCAATTCTTGAATGTAGAGATGAACGTGAAAAATGTAAACAAACGGAACAAGCCTTAGAAGTCTGCAAGGAACACATAGAATGGCTTAAGAAAATGAGAACATATGTTGAAACAAGATTCTTTGATTTATTTGATAAAAACTTAAAAATCAAAGAATATTATGAAAGTTTGAAAAATGAAAATTATCTAATTAATTTAGAGATTTCACACTTGAAGGAGTTTGTCCCTGTTCTGAGTTCCTTTGATATAAGATCAACCCTTTGAAAGGATACAGATCTGAGATTGAAAATTGAATAAAGAGAAAAATTTTTAAAGGAACAGATTGTAATCTTAAAAAGGAACTGGTTGTCGCAAGGAACAGAGGCAAAATCATGAAGTTCCTAAGTGGATTGAGAAACCACAGACCAAGAGGAAGGAAGGTCTTGGTTTTGAAAACTACAAGAAAAGGAACAAGACAAAGAAATATGTTGATCTACCTAGTGATAATTTTGTATGTATTGTGGAAGGTAGGTCATTACATAAATCAATGTCAACTAAAATCTGAATGATTGGAAAAATGTGACAATAAGTAAGAAAAAATGGGTTGTCAAAACAAATCCTAGTCAAGAACAGGAACCCACGAAAGATGGGGTTCCTACAACTAACCAAGAGTTGATTTTTGCAGGTTGGAGTGAGGGGGAACAACACATGGTATCTCGATAGTGGTTGTTCCAAGCACATGACAGGAGACAAAACTAAGTTTCTCTCACTCACAACCTATGAAGGTGGAGTGTAACATTTGGTGATAATAAGAAAGGTAACATAGTTGCATGGGAAGGTGGTAAGTCCACATTACACTCCATTGAAAATGTATTTTTAGTTGAAGGTCTAAAACATAATCTATTAAGCATTTCTCAATTCTGTGACAAGGAAATACTGTAAAATTTGATAAAGAAAAATGCTTGATCATCAACATTAAAACTAAGAAGGTTATCTTGGAAGGAACAAGGAAAGGGAACACATACATTGTGGATCTGACCTTGTTCCTAAATCAATTTAACTTGTCTTAGTGTTATTGAAGATGATTCACTTCTTTGGCACAAGGTCTAGGACATGCTAGCTTTTCATTACTTGAGAAACTTAGATCAAAAGATCTTGTTTTAGGATTACCATCCATAAAATTTCATATTGATCAAGTTTGTGATGCATGTGCACGAGGTAAGCAAGTAAGATCCTCTTTCAAATCTAAAACGATTGTAAGTACCACTAAACCATTAGAATTAATTCATATGGACTTATGTGGACCCATGAGAATTCAAAGCAGAAGTGGAAAGAGGTATGTACTTGTATTGTAGATGACTACTCTAGGTATACTTGGGTTATTTTTCTCATAGTAAAGATGAAACTTATGATGAGTTCCTTGTCTTTGCTAAAAGAGTTCAAAACTTGTGGTCATAAAATAATGCACATTAGATCAGATCATGGCAAAGAATTCGAGAAATTATAAATTTGATGATTTAAGCAGAGATAACGCCTAGATCATGAATTTTTTGCCCCTAGAACACCACAACAAAATGGTGTTGTAGAAAGGAAAAATAGAACTTTGGAGGAAATGTCTAGAACCATGTTAATTGCTAGTGAACTTCCAAGGAACTTTTGGGATGAAGCTGTCATTACTGCTTGTCACATAATTAATCGTGCCATGATGAGACCTATCATTAATAAGACTCCTTATGAACTTTATTTTGGGATTAATAAGACTCCTTATGAACTTTACTTTGGAGGAAATGTCTAGAACCATGTTAATTGCTAGTGAGCTTCTAAGGAACTTTTGGGATGAAGCTGTCATTACTGCTTGTCACATAATTAATCGTGCCATGATGAGACCTATCATTAATAAGACTCCTTATGAACTTTATTTTGGAAAGAAACCAAATATCACCTATTTTAGAACATTTGGCTGCAAGTGTTATGTGCATAATAATGGAAAAGATAATATTGGAAAACATGATGCAAGGAGTGATGAAGCAATATTTTTAGGATACTCTTCACATAGTAAAGCTTATAGAGTATATAACAAGAGAACTATATGTGTTGAAGAAAGCATTCACGTAATCTTTGATGAATCTGACAAATACAATCCAAGCATACAGGTTGATGACTATGAGATTGGGTTGGTACAACCAAGTGAGAAGAATGCAGATTCACAAGAAGAAGAAAAAGTGAAAGAGGAAAGGAACGAGGAATTTGGAAACAATAACATCAATGACGTTCCTGTTCCTCAAGGAGGAGAAGATGTTCCTGTTCCTCAAAATGAAGGAACAGAGTCCACCGAGGCTAACAGAGGAACAACTGATCAGAGTTCCTCATCTACTCAAGGAACTCATGAGGAACAACATGTTCCTATAAGAGAGTTTCAACCAAAACCTTGGAGATAACAAAAGTCACACCCAATGGAACTCATAATCAGCGACATATCCAAAGGTACGCAAACTGGATCGCAGTTAAGGAACTTTTGTGCCTTTCATGCGTTCCTATCAATGATGGAACCAAGAAATCATGAAGAAGCCCTGACTGACTCTGATTAGATTACTGCTATGCAAGCTGAATTAAATGAGTTTGAAAGAAACAAGGTATGGCATCTAGTTCCCTCATCTAAACAACAAAAAGTAATAGGCTTAAAGTGGGTGTTTAGAAACAAACTAGATGAATATGGAACCATTGTCAGGAACAAAGCTAGACTTGTAGTAAAAGGTTATAATCAACAAGAAGGAATGATTACGAAGAAACCTTTGCTCCTGTAGCTAGATTAGAAGCCATTAGAATTTTAATTGCATTTGCTGCTTACATGGGATTTAAACTATATCAAATGGATGTTAAGTGTGCATTTCTAAATGGCTATCTAAATGAAGATGTATATGTTGAACAACCCCTAGGCTTTGAAAATAATGATCTCCCAAATCATGTCTACAAGCTTGATAAAGCTCTTTATGGGTTAAAACAAGCACCTAGATCATGGTATGAAAGATTATCAAAGTTCGTTTTAGAAAACAATTTTAAAAGAGGAAAGGTTGATAAAACCTTGTTCCTAAAATCTAAAGGAACTGACATTTTGCTTGTTCAAATATATGTTGATGACATCATATTCGGAGCTACTAATGAAACATTGTGCAAAGAATTCTCAAGTCTCATGAGTAATGAATTTGAAATGAGTATGATGGGTGAGTTAAATTTCTTTCTTGGACTACAAATCAAACAAACTGAAAAGGGAATAATTGTTCACCAACAAAAATACAAGAAGGAACTATTAAAGAAATATGGCCTCGAAAACTCAAAGATAAATCACACTCCTATGGGAACTTCAACTAGATTAGATGAAGACTCCATAGGAACAAGTGTTGATCAAACAAAATATAGAGGAATGATTGGTTCACTTTTGTATCTAACTGCTAGTGCTCCTCAGGCTTTCAGTGTTGATTTGTGTGCTAGATTTCAAGCAAATCCAAAAGAGTCTCACCTTACAACTGTGAAGAGAATTCTTAGATATCTTAAAGGAACAGATGATCTTGGACTCTACTATCCAAGAAGTGATACATTTGAGCTAAAAGGATATGCAGATGCAGATTACGCTGGAGATCTTGTAAATAGGAAAAGCACCTCAGGTATGGCACAATTCCTTAGTCATAGTTTAGTTTCTTGGAGTACCAAGAAGCAAAACACAATTGCTTTATCCACTGCTGAAGCAGAATATGTAGCTGCTGCTGCATGTTGCTCTCAAATGCTTTGGATAAAACAACAACTTAGTGACTATGGAATAAACTTTGATTGTGTTCCTATTTATTGTGATAATACTAGTACTATCAGTATTTCTAAAGATCCAGTGCATCATTCTAGAGTTAAACATATACATATCAGACATCACTTTTTAAGAGAAAATGTTGAAAAAGGTTTGATTAAACTTGAGTTTTGTCAAACTGAGAATCAGATTGCTGATATACTAACTAAGCCTTTGCAAAGAGATAGATATGAAAAATTAAGGCTTGAGTTAGTGTTAATAAAAATTAAGTGATAGTTCCTATGTCATTCCCCCATGTTTGAATCAATTTGAGTGACTTTGTGTGCTAAAAATAATCGTATTTAATTGCCTAAGACCATTGCAAATTGGAATGTTGCAAAACATAAACATGAATTCAAAGGAATTAAACAACTCACAAATGTCACATAATACTCCCCTTACTGTTCCTAAGGTAAAGAAACATGCATGATATGAAGAACATTGATATGTAGCATTAGTTGTTCCTATAGCACAAGTTCCTTAGCATTTATTTTCCTTCCAAAAATTAAAACTCATAAAAATCCGAAAAATCCGAAAAATCCCAAAATAAAAGGAATCAGATTTAATTAAATCTTGATTCTCATTTATTCTCTTTTCGTTTTCTTTTTTCTTTTTCTTTTTATTTGTTTTATTTTTCCCGCGTGTCAAAGACACTGTTACATGCAAACTCCCTCCTTAATTCAACATTAATAGAAACCGTGTTCCTCCAACCTTTCATCTTCGCCATAGCCGAAAATTCTTCACACCTCTTCACACTCCATAAAAACCTCAACTCTTCCTAAATTCATGGCAAGAACCTCACGCAACTCTCCTTTTCCAACATCCAAAAATTCCAACTCCTCAAAAATGGAAAATTCTCCTTCATCTACCAAAACCCTAGAAATCGACCAAAATCAAGAAACCCCCATGAATGAACAACAATTAGAATCTCCAAGAAGGAGCATGCGTAGAAGAAAATTAATTGGGGAAGATGATGAAGAAGAAACCCCGGAACAAACACAGGGGGAAGAAGAAGAAGTTACGCCTGTTCCTTCCAAAGGAACTGTTTCTTCCTCTTCCAAGAAACGGGTTGAAAGAAGCGAATCTAGGTATGTATTGGGTTTTTGTGTAGATCTAGAATGGGCAAATATAGTAGAATTTCATGAATTAACTACCATTCTAAAGGAACAGGGCATGAAATTCTTGTTTGAATTCGCCTTTAACAATGCACTTGTTCCCACTAGTAGAATAAATGCTATTTGCTACGGTGATTAACTGGCCTATTGCGGCGGTTTTGGCCGCGCAGCAATTAAGGGGGCAGCAATAGGTAAATAATATATTGCTACGGTTTTAAACCGCAGCAATATTTGAACATATTGCTATTTATTTTATATATTAGCAAAATTGAGTATATTGCTGCGGTTTGTAAGGAAAACCGCAGCAATATACTCCATTAGGTCAAAAAAAAATTTTTTTTTTTCATTTTGCCATGAAATTCGAAATTGAACAAAATTCAGAAAAATAGCCAAAATTTATAAACTTTCATCAAAATCTAGCTACAAAACGAAAAAAAAATTGAAGACAAACTTAACATTATATATCAAAAAACTTAACATTAATTCTAACACATAAACAAAAAAATAAAAAGACAAACTTATATTACATCAGAACAAAAGGAAAAAAACAGATCTGAAATAATTAAAAAAAACTGATGTGAAATAATAATAAAAACGAAAAAATAAACAAATACAATTGAAAAACGAAAAAAAAAAATCTGAAAAACAAACAAAATAAAAAAAAAAACGAGAAAAGATAAAAAAATAAAATGAAAGGAGACGAGTCTTCAATCTTCGAACTCGATCTTGGAGTCTTCCATCTTAAAGCCTCGATCTTCGTAGGAATCTGGGCGCGCGACAAAACGAACAGACGCGCGAACGAACAGCCGACGAAGAACCAAAGAACAGACGACGAAGAACAAACGAACAACCGACGAAGAGAAAGCAGACGCGCGACGAAGAACAGCCACGAAGAACAGATCTGGGCGGTTTCCGGCGAACAGAACAGCCGACGAAGAACTTGAGAAGCTGCGTTTCTCCGTAGTAATCTGGGCGGTTTCCGGCGAAATCTGGCAGAAACGAGGAGGGAAAAAAGAGAAAGGGAGAGAGAGAGAGGAGATGAGGGAGGAGAGGTACTGATGAGGGAGAAGAGGCATGAGATTGATAGAGGAGCTAGATTGTTGATAGAGGAGAGAGAGAATATGAGGGAGAGGAGAAGAGGTGTGAGATTGTTGATAGAGGAGGAGAGAGAGAGAGAATATGAGGGGGAGGAGAAGAGGCGTGAGATTGATAGAGGAGGAGAGAGAGTGAGAACATTTAGGGTTTAATTTAGGCGTGAAGAGTGGGGTGGATTATTTTATTATTAATTTTAAACGCCTATTGCGCGTTTTTTGTAGGAACCGCAGCAATAGGTTCAAATAATATTTTTTAATATTATTTTAATATATTGCTGCGGTTTTTATCAAAAACCGCAGCAATATATCTGGTCAAATAGTCAAAATTTTTCAAAAAATTTCCGTTGAAACCATATTGCTGCGGTTTTCGGCCAAAACCGCAGCAATATTGTTATTTTATATTTTTCTTTTTTTTTTACGTGATATATTGCTGCGTAGGGGTAAAACCGCAGCAATATCACCGCAACAAATAGCATTTATTCTACTAGTGTCCTTTAGCAATGGATAAATTTTGTGCGAATTTTACAAATGTTGATGGACTATGCACAAATGAGGTTATATTAGGGGAAAGAAAATTAAGTTTAATCAAGCCACATTGGGAAAAGTTTGGGAAGTTCCTTGCAATGGAACCGATTTAAATTTTAAACGGAAAGGAATCTTTTCCAAATTTTCCTCAGGACAAAATTGTGGAATATTTTGGAGGAACTGCTGGTCAAAACAAAATAAATCATAACCTACTCTCTCCTCTTCACAAAATTTTGTTCAACCTAGTATGGAGAGCACTCATTCCTCGCACTGAAAAGAGGAATGAAGTGGGTCTCTTAGATATGTGTTACATGTTTTGTTTGGACCATCACATTCAAATCAACTTCCCTTCTCTCTTTATCCAACATCTTACCCACTGTATTGAAAATCATTGTGTATTTGGGTATGGAGCATTGATAACCTCTCTCCTTCATCACTTTGAAGTGAGACTCACTGGATGGCCTACTTTAGGAGTCAAGCAAGGGAACATCTTGAATGAGAAGACTCTTAATGGACTTGATCTTTCTGTCCAAGAAGGAGTACTCATTCAAGGGAGAATAACTCCTAGTTCCTCAAACAAAAGGAAAATGTCTAAGGTTGAAATAGAGGAACAAGATGATGATGGTATCTTGGAAGAACAAGTTCCTAAGCCGGAGGAATCGAAACCAAAGAGGCGCAAACACATAGCCAAAAAGCCTACCCCTCCTGTTCCTAAAAGAGTGAGGAAGAGCAATCGTTTGAGAATTGCTCATTCTGTTTCTGTTCCTTCCAACAAGGACTCCCCTTTAGTTCTTTCTGATGCGAAGGAACAGGAACCCTTTACTCTCAAGGAACCCACTCCACCTACATCACCAAAGCTTTATGTTCCTTTCACAAAACTAACCTCCATCTCTCCCTCATCCTTCTCTGTTCCTTCCAGTTTTGAGCAGATTAAGGATGAAATCATAGGACCTGACCCTTTTGCTTCCACCTCCACATCTCTTCCACCAACACCACCATTTCTTCCTCCCATTTACAACCCTTCTCCATCTGTTTCCACTCCCGGAACTGATGAGCCTTCCATTCAACCTCCTCCACAATATCCTCCTTCTGCCTCTGGTTCCAAAGGTAAGGAACAAGTTGCTCCGGATGACTGTAGCTGGGTTAATGATGTTTGTCTTCCTGCACAACATATGATTAAATTCTATAATCACCTACACTGGACTTTGGATGCTGAAACTAATAACATGCTAAGTCTAATGAAGATTCTAAGTGATACGGTGATTGCGCAACAAAAGAAGATGGATACTATGGCCCTAGATTTGGAGGATTTGAAGGAACGAGTTGGAAAAAATCATGGGGAAGTAATGAAGAAGCTAGAGGATGTGGTTGAAGAAGAGATTGTAGAGGAACACCATTCCCCTTCCCTTTCTTAGTTTTTTTTTGTTGTTGTTCCTGTTTCCTTTTCAAGGAACACGACTTTTGTTTAATCCTTTTCTTTTCCTTTCTTTGTTTTTGTTATGGAACAAGTGCTATATATAAACAATGACTTTTGCTATTATGTCTGTGTTTATGAATGTTTATGCATAATTTCTTCCTTGGAATGGCTAGTATTATGTGATTGATGTTTGAGCAAGTTTACTCTTTGAAATTCTAACTTAATCACCAATGGTGCTTGCATATGGTCTTAAGGTGTTAAACCAATGCATCAATACACGCAAAGTCTGTTCTTTTTGAGGATGACAAAGGGGGAAAGAATTTAAGGGACAAACTATACATAATCTGAAAATCTGAAAAATTAAAAAAATTGAAAATTAGGATAAGGTAAATGAAAAATCAAAAATAGGTTAAGGTAAATGAAAAATCAAAATTCAAACATTAAGTAGCTTACTTAATTGTGTTTTATTTTTCATTTTCTTCTTTATTGTTTTATCGTCTTCATTCACTTATATTATTTGTTATTGCCTTAGTTTGTACCTTTGTTGTCATCATCAAAAAGGGAAATTGTTGAACCCTAGTTTTGATGATGACAAAGAATCAAAGATGCAAACTAAGTAGTGAACTAATGAGTTATTTAAGTGTATGATTCTTAAGGTATCAATGAAAGGAACTAGGAGAATACGAAGTCAAGGAAGAAGTCAAGAGAGGATTTCAAAGGCTAAGTAAAGAAGTTTCTATAAGTTGATACTGGAGCAAGCATTGGATCAAGAAGAATAAAAGCTAGGCATTTTATTTTCTAATTCCATTGTAAAGGAACAAAGTAAGGATGGTAAGGAACATTGGTAGTTTTATTTGAGAATGAGAGTTTGTTCCTTTCTAAGGAACAAACTAAGTAGCACTAAACGAATCTGTTAAAGGAACTTGGTTTATAAAAGGAACTAGACTTAGGTGTGCTGTAAAATAAAGGTACAATAATGAATTGAGTAAGTCATGCCTAAATAATAGGAAATCAGTTTAACTTAAGTGAAAATCAGTTTTTAAATAGAAAATCTTTCTAAAGAAAAGATTTTGTTTTTCGAAAAGGATAGGAAAAAATATTATCCGGTTTTTATGAAACGTTTATGTAAAAAGATAATATTTGCTTAAAGATTAAAACTCATTTTTAATAATAAAACTGTTTTGACATTTAAACTGATTTTCGGATAAAGCTCAAGAAACTCCTAATCTTTAGGAGTTGTGGCTAAAATATATCCACGTTCAGAATGAGATCATGGGATCATGGGACATGATGAGAAACGTGTTCCTTAGGGGAAGGAACATCATGGGTTAATGGACTTAACATGAACTCGATTTTAACTCCCTCGTTCTTTGTGATTATCTCTATAAATATTGAAGTCCAAATAAGTTCCAAAGGGTATCTGACTAAGTAATTAAGTGAGTTTAACTAATTAAGTGTCAGTGCCTTCATTCTCTCATAATAGCCATTTGTTCTTTGCTTTCTTACTCTAATTCCACTAAGCTTATTTCGATCAATTGTATTTTGGTTTTTGGGTAAGGGAACTTTGAGTGAAGTTCTGTAAGAGAGAAGCTTTGAGTAAAGCTTGTAAGAGTGAGAAAACTTCGAGTGAAGTTGAGAGGAACTACTGTTAAGGGAACAGTGGCTCGGGAACTTGAGTTTAGGAACTCAAGGTGTGGCTCGAGTTAGAATTAGGTTGTAACAAAGTTTTTTGGCCTAATTAGTGAAAGATTTGAGTTTAAAATCCCTAGTGGTCGAGGTTGTTTCTTCTTTTTGGGCCCAAGAAGTTTTTCCTCGTAAAAATCCCCTATGTTCCTCTAGCTTGTTTATTCGTTTAAGTTTAAATTTCCGCAAAAAGTTACGTTTATTTCTACACCTACAATTCACCCCCCCTCTTGTAGTGTTCCTAGGGAAATAACATTTTTCCTTCGTAAGGAACAGATGAATTGGCGCTAAACTTATAAGTTAAAGGAACTAACAATTAAAAGGAACTAGACTTAGGTTGAAGCATTACAACGGTACATTAATTGATGGCAGTTGAGAAAATTATGCCTAGAATGTAGGTAACTGTATTGTTTAAGGAAAAATCTGATTTTATGGAAAATCCTTTTTAGGAAAAGATTTTATTATTCCAAAGATAATAAATATATTTTTCGGTTTTTACGGAAGTAATTTAAAGATAATATTTTTATTAAAATGATTTAATTTCAGATTTAATAATTAATATATTTTTAATATAACCAGATTTTCGAGTAATGCTTAAAGTGGTTGCTAAAATTGAGGAGCAGTAACTAAAAACACTCCCACGTCTAACAGTGATCATGGGATCATTGGATGTTTGAGGAACGTGTTCCTTGGGGTAAGGAACATCATGGGATAATGATTTTTCACAAATACATGTTTTAAATCCCACGTTCTAAATTACTACCACTATAAATATTAATGTCGAATTAAGTTCCAAAGTGTGTCTGACTAAGTGATTTAGTGAGTTTAACTAATTAAAGTGTCAGTGCCTTCATTCTCTCATAAAAGCCATTTGTTCTTTGCTTTCTTACTCTAATTCCACTAAACTTATTCGATCAATTGTATTTTGGTTTTTGGGGTAAGGGGACTTTAAGTGAAGTTCTGTAAGAGAGAAGCTTTGAGTGAAGCAAGTAAAAGTGAGAAAACTTCGAGTGAAGTTGAGAGGAACTGTTGTTAAGGCAATAGTGGTTCAGGAACATGAGTCTAGGAACTCAAGGTGTGGCTCGTGAGTAGAATTAGGTTGTAACAAAGTTTTTTGGCCTAATTAGTGAAGGAGCTGAGTTTAAAATCCCTAGTGGTCGAGGTTGTTTCTTCTTGTTGGACCCAAGAAGTTTTCCTTGTAAAAATCCCTTGTGTTCCTTTAGCTTGTTTATTTGTTTAAGTTTGAATTTCCGCAAAAAGTTACGTTTATTTCTACACATAAAATTCACCCCCCCTCTTATAGTGTTCCTAGTGAGATAACAGATACAAAATATAATTCAAGTATTCTATAAACATACTCCATCCATGTACACCTGTGCGTTTTCAGCATCAGCTCTTGTCTTGAATTCCACATATGCATATCCTTTAGGAAGATTGACCAGTGTATACCATCATGTCAAAGTTAGCTAGCTACTGAAGGCACGAGTGCATAAGTTGACAACAGGCATTAATAAAACTTACAATGCGATCCATAGCAAGCTCAACATTTACTACTTCTCTGAAGTTGCCTGCCAGCAAAAGAAGGAAAGTGAAATAAGTAAAGACACATAATAAGGAAAGTCAAACAGGTCAAACAAAGAAGATATGCATCACATAGACTATATATAAAAAGACGAACATTACTCTAACCAAATTCAGTTACATTTAGAAGCTTGTGGGAAAAAATGTAGACATTTGGAGAATAACTAGGGAGTAAAGAAAAGAAAAGGGAGGAGAGCAGAAGGGGGAGTCTAACTATATTTAAACACAACTCCAGAGAAGCAGCCTGTTCTCTTGGTCATATTAGCTAAAAAACTGCTCTAGCTTGATCACCTCGAAGTTCCAGTCTCTGACTTGGTCCCTTCTAACAACGACTCCTAATTAGTCGTGGAGTGCTTGAAATATCAACACAGTTTGATAAATCCGGCTGCGGAGTCACTTTTTATGATGACATGATTGAGTTTCCCCGAGAAGGAGGAACAAAAAGCTTCCCGATCAAGCAGTCAGACATAGCTGAACATCGCCCATCATTGTCTGAGCTAGAAACGGAGTAACTTCTCAATGAATGTGATGAGATTTCTACACCATGGCGCACAAGACAGGCGAGACTCATATTTAATCTTGAACTAGTCTGTACTTAGCCTGCTGATAAAGAAGAAAAATATTGATTAATTAACAACCACAAGAGGCTAGCTTAATGACAAAATAGATTGAAGGAAAAGTTTGGCATTATTATTAACCCAAAAGGGTATTACATCATATAAAACCTAACTTAAGTAGAGCTAGAAAAATATATACAACTAGGAAAACATATCCTAAACCAAATATAATACTCAGAAATATTCTCTCTCGATAAGCACTTTTAAGTATGTCTAGATAAGCACTTCTTGATAGATAGATTTAGTAAATACTCCTAAATCTATCCTGACACTTAACAAGAAACAATCAAACTTCAAAGAATTCAAAAGTGATGCTAAACAAAGAAACAGTTCAGAGAAGTCTGGACCATCATGTAACTTCATGAAGAAGGAGGTAACAAGCAATCTTAGAGTACAGAGGCCAAGTCAATATGCTTCTCATCTATCAAAATTCAGAAATAACAACAAACATAAGTCAATGAGCTTGCAACCACTCTTTTGGCCACAAAAGAAGCACCACCCTTAAAAATGTTTTTTTCCCCTAAATCCAACAAATATATATATCAGGGCCAAGTCAAGCAAGGGATCACTGTCAATCTATGTTTCTCTCATTCTTCATTACATGACTAATGTATCATCATATAAGAAAATACAGACCTTTAAAAGAAACTGATTGAGGGCTACAAATTATGCAATTACATCAATTTGTTCATATCAGAATAGTATAATATAGTTATAACCCTTCATGATCATCATCAAAGTATATAAAATTTTGTAACTTTATGCATATACAAGCAGAATATCGATCCAAATTAAAGAGTTATTTACCATCAAAGCTGCCTTGCTTACTCGTATCAAAGGAGTTAAAATGATTGTTGAAATTCCGAAAGAACATATATAATCAGTTATTATATTCCTAGAGCAACAACAACAACAAAATAAACATTTATAACAATTCTAAATTATATAATCTGATATATGAACACCCATAACAACTGAAATTGCATTTTATATTCCAATTCTCATGAAATTGATAAACCCTAATATATAAAGTAAAACAAGAAATCAAGTAAATTGAGTAGATTAAGATGTACCTAGTCACGAGTCATGACTCTCGGAAGTTTTCCGTCCACCGTCGTCCACCAAGGAACCAATTTCGACCACTTCTGCGGCTGCAAGTTTGCGAGGCACAACATGTCAACACCCAGTGGCGATTATGCGATACGGAGGCACGAACCACTAGGCAACAACAGCAGGGTTTCTGAGAGTCTGAGTCCACAAAGCTGCCGTCGGTGAGGCCGTATGACGGGAGGGAGAAGTGAAGGTTTGAGATTTTATGAGAGAGAAAAGGAGAAGGTCTACGGGTGCTGAGGTGAGAGAAAAGAAAGTTGAAAGTGAAAACTGAAAAAAATCGTGCGTGAATTGTTTGAATTTTTTTATTTATTGCTGGAGCGTGTTAGTAGGTAAATTCGCCACTAACTTGAAAAGATATTAAATTTAAAAATTAAAATATTTCAAGAAAACCGGTTTTACTTAGAAATAGTCTCCTATCTCACAACAAGAAGAATATCTACGTATATTATAAGATTATATTGAAAGAAAATTGAATTGAAAAATCAAAATATTTCAAGGAAAACGGTTTTACATAAAAGTAGTCTCCTATTTCACAATAACTTTTCCAATAAGTGAAATAGTTTAACTTAAGACACTGGTTTTGGATAATCAACGGTTTTCTATATCTAAGAAATGGGTTAGTAATCTCAACCAGTCTCTTATGGATAGTCTCTTTGGCCTTTTTTGTAGTAGTGAGGAGTTGGAAATGAAGTTCGACCATTTGCTAAAAAGATGATTAGTGAGTAAGTCTTAATTGACTATTTAATATTCTTATTATTATTAATATACTATTTTATTATTTGCCTAAACTTGTTATGATCACAGAGGGGAATTATCAAATTGAGCACGTACCATCGAAAAGATATCAAGAAGATTAAAAAGAATCCGAAAATTACATAGAATCAAATAGAGGTATCTGACTTTCATTTAATTATTTTGATGCACAAAAATATTCTTCATTGTCTATATTAAAGTATTTGTGATTTCTTGAGTATAATGCCCTCGCCAACCGCTTGACACTCTAGACTATGAATATTATGTGTGTCGCTACATGCTTGAGACATACCGTTGAGATGACTAGTTATTCCAGATAAGGTACTTGAACATTAGTTATAATTTGGCTTTTAAAATTTCTATATGATTACGAATCTTTAGACTGTAGATTTGTATCTATATTATATTAGAGAGATGAAGATTAGTTTGGGTAAATTAGTTGAAAACACTTTATTATTACTTTATATCTGAATCATCTTGCTACAACTATGATAAAAAGAGTTCTGAAAATTAAGCATTGTTTAAAGTAGATTTCCTCAATAAAGCAAGCAACAAAAGCATTGCTAGCTAATGTACCAAGAAAGAGGATGTTAGACTTTGGGTCAGGCCATTGAAGCCATGAACAAGATCTTTCTCGAGGTATTGGGAAGTGTTTTTTCTCAAGTCTCTTGACCTAAAATAATTGGGTGCACCAATCAGGACTCATCGTGCTTGCATACTTTTATTTTAGTCTTAATAGTTAATAACTACTCCCACTTCAAACTCTGGGGAAAAATAATCATTCATCTTCTTATTTGTTTCCTTTTAATTTGTGCATGATTAATTATAAAGTTTAATTACTTTTCAAGTTTTTATATATATATGAATACTTATTTTATAATTACCTTTACTTTAGTACTATCAAGGCATTGGTCCAACCTATTTTCAGGAGAAAATTGATGAACTTTGGGAGTTGTGGATTACATATGGTGGAGATCAACACGAAGCACAAATGATGAATGAGTTCTAACTTTCCGCCTAATTTTTTTTTTACTTTAATCCACTTTTGGACGTACATCATTTTTGGATTTAGATATTGATATCACGTGGATGTGGCTGTAGGCTAGATTTGATCTTGTTTATTATTTAGATTAATATTGATATGTATATATAGTAGTTTTTTTAGAAGTTTAGAATTCTGAATATTAGTTGAATTATTTTGTGATATGAAGAATTTTGGAAGTTTGGAATATCATATTCAATTTATTGGTTGTAAGATCTTATGGGTTGAGTATTAATTATACAACAGATACATGTATTGTACTGTCCTATAAAGAAAAAGGAATTGTACTGTACGACATTGTTGTGTTGCGTGCTGCAACGCCTACTACCAATAATATGCGTGAAATGATAATTTGATTTTTTTTTATAAAAAATATCATAGATAATAGTTATAGGTAATATATGTTATATATATTATAGGAGAACATAACAATTATTCAAGATAAGGGTTAAATTTTCCTTCTCTCAATTTGTCATATAAATAGCAAACATAACACTTATTTACAAAATCTGTTATCTAGCAGTATAACGTGTATTATAAATGACTGTTATGTTTTCTCTGGCAAACATAACAGTTTCGTCAGATTTTGTGTTTACTTTACTTTACATTGACTTGGATAACACCTAGAAACTGTTATGTAAAACCTTATTTAACAGTTATCTTTGCCCTTTTTTGTAGTAGTGCCGCTAAGGTATAAGTGGTATTGTACTTTTATAGTACCCATTTTTCAGAATTCACCTATTAGGTGCTCATATTTCTGAATACGCAGTGGCTAATTAGTATTGTGTTGCTTTGGATTTGCAAAGCGAACATGTTCGAGGAGCGGGAGCGCCTTTTATGCGAGGCTGTAATGTCTGATGAGAATGAAGTGAGAGAGTGTGTTATTCAACTTATAAATGGTAGTAGGAATTAAGGATGACAACGTTGACATTATCTTTGTTCTAGTGGAAATAGGGTGAGATACCTTCTTTTTTTTTTGGCACATGTATTAGAGGAGATGTCTCATATTTATTGTACGTTGGAAGAGGTTCTTCATATTTTTTGTACCCGTATATTAATAAACCATGTTTACCTATAAAAAAACTAATATGAACCCGGTGCACACTAACTTAGTGTACACCTTATTCATCTCACGTGAGTTTTAATGATTAAAATTTTCCGTTTTTGCCGCGTTCAGTCTTCCGCTCTTTTTTCTCTCCTGATAACTTCTCTTTCCTCTGATAGCTTCACTCTCCTGATAGTGTATATTTAAAATAATATAGTATAATTTGAAATAATATAGTGTATTTAAAAATAATATAGTGTATTTTAAAATCATAGTGTTTTGCTGAATTTTTTAGCATGGCCTAAAATCGTAATTTTGGCCTAACTCCTATCTCGGACATCAAAATTGAGTGATTCCAATGCCTGACATGTTTTATTTACCATTTCTAAAGGGTTCGTGAGCTCAGAAGCTGAATTGGTTGAAGTCCAATTTTTCGCGTCTGTTTCCCACTCATCTGGAACCAAAATCGTAATTTGGGCCTAAATCCTAACTCGGATATCAGAATTGATCGATTC
The DNA here is from genome assembly GCF_026745355.1 of Beta vulgaris subsp. vulgaris. NCBI lineage: Eukaryota > Viridiplantae > Streptophyta > Magnoliopsida > Caryophyllales > Amaranthaceae > Beta > Beta vulgaris. The sequence goes on from NC_079208.1 coordinate 33,803,390, forward strand.
AAAATCCTGGATTGTTTTTTTACCAGTTCTAAGGGGTTCCTAAGCTCATAAGCTGAATTCGTTAAAGTCCGATTTTTCGCGTTTGTTTTCTACTCATCTTGGCCCAAAATCGTAATTTGGGCCTAAAACCTAGCTCGAACATCAGAATTGAGCGATTCCAAAGACTAGCATGTTTTTTTTACCATTTATAAGGGGTTCGTGGGTCAAAAGCTGATTACGTTGAAATCCGAATTTTCGCGTCTGTTTCCTGCTCATCTAAGCCCAAAACCGTAATTTGGGCCTAACTCCAAGTTCGGACATTAGAATTGAGCAATTCCAAAGCCTGACATGTTCTTTTACCATTTCAAAGTGGCTTGTGAGCTCAGAAGCTGAATTATTTGAAGTCCGATTTTTCGCGTCTTTTTCCTTCTCATCTAGGCCAAAAATCGTAATTTGGACCTAACTCCTAGCTGAGACATCAGAATTGAGCGATTCAAATGCATGACATGTTTTTTTTACCATTTCTAAGGGGTTTGTGAGCTCAGAAGCTGAATAAGATGAAGGCCAATTTTTTCGCGTCTGTTTCCTGCTCATCTCGGCCCAAATTACGGTTTTTGGGCCTAACTCCAAGTTCGGACATTAGATTTGAGCGATTCCAAAGCCTGACATGTTCTTTTACCATTCTAAGTGGTTTGTGAACTCAGAAGCTGAATTTTTTGAAGTCCGATTTTTTGCGTCCTTTTCCTGCTCATTTAGGCCCAAAATCGTAATTTGGGCCTAACTCCTAGCTCAGACAATAGAATTGAGCGATTCCAAAGACTGACATGTTTTTTAACCATATCTAAGGGGTTCCTGATCTCAGAAGCTGAATTCGTTGAAGTCCGATTTTTCTTGTCTGTTTCCTGCTCATCTTGGCCCAAAATCGTACTTCGGGACTAAATTCTAGCTCGGACATTAGAATTGGGCAATTTTGAAGCCTAACATTTTTTTTTACTATTTCTAAGGGGTTCTGAGCTCAGAAGCTGAATTCCTTGCAACCCTATTTTTCACGTCTGTTTCCTTCTCATCTGGGCCCAAAATCGTAATTCAGGCCTAAATCCTAGCTCGGACATCAAAATTGAGCGATTCCAAAGACTGACATGTTTTTTTTTACCAATTCTAAGGGGTTCGTGAGCTCAGAAGCTGAATTCGTTAAAGTCCGATTTTTCACTTCTGTTTCATGCTCATCTAGAACAAAAATCGTAATTCGGGCCTAAATCCTAGCCCGAAAATCAGAATTGAGCGATTCAAAAGCCTGAATTGCTTTTTTTTTTTTACCATTTATAAGGGGTTCGTGAGTTCAGAAGCGGAATTCGTTAAAGTCCGATGTTTTGCGTCTGGTTCCTGCTCATCTTGGCCCAAAATTGTAATTTCGACCTAAATCCTAGCCCTAACATCAGAATGGAGCGATTCCAAAGACTCACATGTTTTTTTTACCATTTCTAAGGGGTTTGTGAGATCAGAAGTTGAATTCGTTAAAGTCTGATTTTTCGCGTCTGTTTCATGCTCATCTGGAACCAAAATCGTAATTTGGGCCTAAATCCTAGCTCGAACATCATAATTGAGCGATTCCAAAGACTGGCATGTTTTTTTACCATTTCTAAGGGGTTCGTGAGCTCAAAAGCTGAATTCGTTAAAGTCCGATTTTTCGCGTCTGTTTCATGCTCATCTAGAACCAAAATCGTAATTTGGGCCTAAATCCTAGCTCGAACATCAGAATTGAGCGATTTCAAAGACTGGCATGTTCTTTTTACCATTTCTAATGGGTTCGTGAGCTCAGAAGCTGAATCTATTGAAGTTCGATTTTTCGCGTATGTTTCATGCTCATCTAGAACCAAAATTGTAATTTGGGCCTAAATCCTAGCTCGAACATCATAATTCAGCGATTCCAAAGACTGGCATGTTTTTTTACCATTTATAAGGGGTTCGTGAGCTCAGAAGCTAAATTCGTTAAAGTCCGATTTTTTGCGTCTGGTTCCTGCTCTTGTTGGCCCAATATTGTAATTTGGGCCTAAATCCTAGCTCGAACATCAAAATAGAGCGATTCCAAAGATTGACATGTTTTTTTTACCATTTCTAAGGGGTTCGTGAGCTCAGAAGCTGAATTCGTTAAAGTCCGATTTTTCGCGTCTGTTTCATGCTCATCTGGAACCAAAATCGTAATATGGGCCTAAATCCTAGCTCGAACATCAGAATTGAGCGATTCCAAAGACTGACATGTTTTTTTACCATTTCTAAGGGGTTCGTGAGCTCAGAAGCTGAATTCGTTGAAGTCCAATTTTTCGCGTCTGTTTCCCACTTATCTGTAAGCAAAATCGTAATTTGGGCCTAAATCCTAGCTCGGACATCATAATTGAGCGATTCTAAACCCTGAATTTTTTTTTTACCATTTCTAAGAGGTTCGTGAACTCGGAAGTTGAATTCGTTAATGTCCGATTTTTTGCGTCTGTGTCCTGCTTATCTTGGCCTAGAATCTTCATTTGGGCGTATGTCCTGGCTTGGACATCATAATTGAGTGATTCAAAAGACTGAAAAGTTTTTTTAATATTTCTAAGGGGTTCGTGACCTCCGATGCTGAATTCCCTGAAAGTCCGATTTTTCGCGTCTTTTTCCTGCTCATCTTAGCCAAAATCGTAATTTGGGCCTAGCCCCTAGCCCGGACATTAGAATTGATCGATTCAAAAGCCTGAAATGTTTTTTAAACCGTTTTAAGGGGTTCGTGGGGGTTAGAAGCTGAATATATTGAGGTCCGATTTTTCGCGTCTGTTTCCTGCTCATCTCGGCCCAAATTACGATTTTTAGGCCTAACTCTAAGTTCGGACATTCGAATTGAGCGATTCCAAAGCCTGACATGTTCTTTTACCATTTCTAAATGGTTTATGAGATCAGAAGCTGAATATTTCGAAGTCCGATTTTTTGCGTCCTTTTCCTGCTCATTTAGTCCCAAAATCGTATTTGGGCCTAACTCCTAGCTCAGACAATAGAATTGAGCAATTCGAAAGACTGGCATGTTGTTTTTACCATATCTAAAGGGTTCCTGATCTCAGAAGCTGAATTCGCTGAAGTCCGATTTTTCTCGTCTGTTTCCTGCTCATCTTGGCCCAAAATCGTAATTCGGGCCTAAATTCTAGCTCGGACATCAGAATTGGGCGATTCTGAAGCCTAACATTTTTTTTACCATTTCTAAGGGGTTCTGAGCTCAGAAGCTGAATTCGTTAAAGTCCGATTTTTCGCGTCTGTTTCATGCTCGTCTAGAACAAAAATCGTAATTTGGGCCTAAATCCTAGCCCGAAAATCAGAATTGAGCTATTCAAAAACCTGAATTGTTTTTTTTTACCAGTTCTAAGGGGTTCGTGAGGTCAGAATTTGAATTCGTTAAAGTCCGATGTTTTGCGTCTGGTTCCTGCTCATCTTGGACCAAACTTGTAATTTGGGCCTAAATCCTAGCTCGAACAACAGAATTAACCGACTCCAACGACTGACATGTTTTTTTTTTACCATTTCTACGGGGTTCGTGAGCTCAAAAGCTGAATCGTTAAAGTCCGATTTTTCGCGTCTGTTTCATGCTCATCTAGAACCAAAATCGTAATTTGGGCCTAAATCCTAGCTCGAAAATCAGAATTGAGCGATTTCAAAGACTGACATGTTTTTTTTTACCATTTCTAAGGGGTTCGTGAGCTCAGAAGCTGAATTCGTTGAAGTCCACTTTTTCGCGTCGTTTTCCTACTCATCTCGAACTAAAATCGTAATTTGGGCCTAAATCCTAGCTCGGACATCAGAATTAAGCGATTCCAAAGCCTGGCATGTTTTTTTACCATTTCTAAGGGGTTCGTGAGCTCAGAAGCTGAATTCGTTAAAGTCCTATTTTTCGCGTCTGTTTCATGCTCATCTAGAACCAAAATCGTAATTCGGGCCTAAATCCTAGCTCGAACATCAGAATTGAGCGATTCCAATGCCTGACTTGTTTTTTTACCATTTCTAAAGGGTTCCTGAGCTTAGAAGCTGGATTGGTTGAATTCCAATTTTCCGCGTCTGTTTCCCACTCATCAAGAAGCAAAATCGTAATTTGGGCCTAAATCCTAGCTCGGACATAAGAATTGATCGTTTCAAAAGCTTGGATTGTTTTTTTACCATTTCTATCGGGTTCCTGAGGTTAGAAGCTGAATTCGTTAAAATCCGATTTTTTGTGTCTGTTTCCTGCTCATCTTGGCCCAAAATCGTAATTTGGGCCTAAATGATAGCTCGAACATCAGAATTGAGTGATTCCAAAGACTGACATGTTTTTTTTTACTATTTCTAAGGGGTTCGTGAGCTCATAAGCTGAATTTGTTGAAGTCCGATTTTTCGCGTCTGTTTCCTGTTCGACTGGAACCAAAATCATAATTTGGGACGAAATCCTAGCTCGGACATCAGAATTAAGCAATTCAAAAGCCGGACATGTTTTTTTTAACATTTCTAAGGGGTTCGTGAGCTCAGAAACTGAATTCGTTAAAGTCAGATGTTTTGCGTCTGGTTCATGCTTATCTTGGCCGAAAATTGTAATTTGGGCCTAAATCCTAGCTCGGACATCATAATTGAGCGATTCCAAAAACTGACATGTTTTTGTTACCATTTCCACAGGGTTCGTGAGCTCAGAAGCTGAATTCGTTAAAGTCCTATTTTTCGCGTCTGTTTCATGCTCATCTGGAACCAAAATCGTAATTTGGGCCTAAATCTAGCTCGGTCATTAGAATTGAGCGATTCCAAAGACTGACATGTTTTTTTTTACCATTTCTAAGGGGTTCGTGAGCTCAGAAGCTGAATTCGTTGAAGTCCAATTTTTCGCGTCTTTTTCATGCTCATCTAGAACCAAAATCGTAATTTGGGCCTAAATCCTAGCTCGAACATCATAATTGAGCGATTCCAAAGACTGGCATGTTTTTTTTTTACCATTTCTAAGGGGTTCGTGAGCTCATAAGCTGAATTCGTTAAAGTCCGATTTTTCGCGTCTGTTTCTTTCTCATCTTGGCCCAAAATTGTAATTTGGGCCTAAATCCTAGCTCGAACATCAGAATTGAGCGATTCCAAAGACTGACATGTTTTTTTGACCATTTCTAAGTGGTTTATGAGTTTAGAAGCCGAATTCGTTAAAGTCCAATTTTTCGCGTCTGTTTCCTACTCATCTGGAACCAAAATCGTAATTTGGGCCTAAATCCTAGCTCGAACATCAGAATTGAGCTATTCCAAAGACTGACATATTTTTTTCCATTTCTCAATGGTTCGTGAGCTTAGAAGCTGAATTGGTTGAAGTCCAATTTTCCGCGTCTGTTTCCCACTCATTAGAAAGCAAAATCCTAATTTGGGATGAAATCCTAGCTCGGACATTAGAATTAAGCGATTCAAAAGCCTGAATTGTTTTTTTACCATTTCTAAGGGGTTCGTGAGATCAGAATCTGAAAATCGTTAAAGTTCGGTTTTTTGCGTCTGTTTCCTTCTTATCTTGGCCCAAAATCGTCATTTGGGCCTATGTCCTAGCTCGGACATCATAATTGTGCGATTCAAAAGCCTGATAAGTTTTTTTAACATTTCTAAGGGGTTCGTGAGCTCATAAGCTAAATTTGTTGATGTCCAAATTTTCGCGTCTGTTTGCTGTTCAACTAGAACCAAAATCGTAATTTGGGACGAAATCCTAGCTCGGACATCAGAATTAAGCGATTCAAAAGCCTGAATTGTTTTTCTACCATTTCTAAGGGGTTCGTGAGCTCAGAATCTGAAATCGTTAAAGTTTGATTTTTTGCGTCTGTTTCCTGCTTATCTTGGCCCAAAATCGTCATTTGGGCCTATGTCCTAGCTCGGACATCATAATTGAGCGATTCAAAAGTCGGACATGTTTTTTTAACATTTCTAAGGGGTTCGTGAGCTCAGAAGCTGAATTTGTTAAAGTCAGATGTTTTGCGTCTAGTTCCTGCTCATCTTGGCCGAAAATTGTAATTTGGGCCTAAATCCTAGCTCAGACATCATAATTGAGCGATTCCAAAAACTGACATGTTTTTTTTACCATTTGTACAGGTTTCATGAGCTCAGAAGCTGAATTCGTTAAAGTCCGATTTTTCGCGTCTGTTTCATGCTCATCTGGAACCAAAATCGTAATTTTGGCCTAAATCCTAGCTCGAACATCATAATTGAGCGATTTCAAAGACTAACATGTTTTTTTACCGTTTCTAATGGGTTCGTGAGCTCATAAGCTGAATCTGTTGAAGTCCGATTTTTCGCTTCATTTTCCTGCTCATCTGGAACCAAAATAGTAATTTGGGCCTAAATCCTAGCTCGAACATCATAATTGAGCGATTCCAAAGACTGGCATTTTTTTTTACCATTTCTAAGGGGTTCGTGAGCTCAGAAGCTGAATTCGTTAAAGTCCGATTTTTTACGTCTGGTTCCTGCTCATCTTGGCCTAAATCCTAGCTCGAACATCATAATTGAGCGATTCCAAAGCCACACATGTTTTTTGTTACTATTTCTACAGGGTTCGTGAGCTCAAAAGCTGAATTCGTTGAAGTCCGATTTTTCGCGTCTGTTTCCTATTCATCTGGAACCAAAATCGTAATTTGGGCCTAAATCCTATCTCAGTCATTAGAATTGAGCGATTTCAAAGACTGACATGTTTTTTTTACCATTTCTAAGGGGTTTATGAGTTTAGAAGCTGAATTCGTTCAATTCCAATATTTCGCGTCTGTTTCCTACTCATCTGGAACCAAAATCGTAATTAAGGCCTAAATCCTAGCTCGGACATCAGAATTGAGCCATTCCAATGTCTGACATGTTTTTTTTACCATTTCTAAATGGTTCGTGAGCTTAGAAGCTGAATTGGTTGAAGTCAAATTTTCCGCGTCTGTTTCCCACTCATCAGAAAGCAAAATCGTAATTTGGGATGAAATCCTAGCTCGGACATCTGAGTTAAGCGATTCTAAAGCCTGAATTGTTTTTTTACCATTTCTAAGGGGTTCGTGAGATCAGAATCTGAAATCGTTAAAGTTCGGTTTTTGCGTCTGTTTCCTGCTTATTTGGGCCCAAAATCGTCATTTGGGCCTATGTCCTAGCTCGGACATCATAATTGAGCGATTCAAAAGCCTGACAAGTTTTTTTAACATTTCTAAGGGGTTCGTGAGCTCAGAAGCTAAATTTGTTGAAGTCAAATTTTTCGCGTCTGTTTGCTGTTCAACAAGAACCAAAATCGTAATTTGGGACGAAATCCTAGCTCGGACATCAGAATTAAGCGATTCAAAAGCCGGACATGTTTTTTTTTAACATTTCTAAGGGGTTCGTGAGCTCAGAAGCTGAATTCGTTAAAGTCAGATGTTTTGCGTCTGGTTCCTGCTCATCTTGGCCGAAAATTGTAATTTGGGCCTAAATCCTAACTCAGACAACATAATTGAGCGATTCCAAAAACAGACATGTTTTTTTTACCATTTGTACAGGTTTCATGAGCTCAGAAGCTGAATTCGTTGAAGTCCGATTTTTCACGTCTGTTTCCTACTTATCTGGAACCAAAATCGTAATTTGAGCCTAAATCCTAGCTTAGACATCATAATTGAGCGATTTCAAAGACTGACATGTTTTTTTACCATTTCTAATGGGTTCGTGAGCTCAGAAGCTGAATCTGTTGAATTCCGATTTTTCGCTTCGTTTTCCTACTCATCTGGAACCAAAATCGTAATTTGGGCCTAAATCCTAGCTCGAACATCATAATTGAGCGATTCCAAAGACTGGCATGTTTTTTTTACCATTTATAAAGGGTTCGTGAGCTCAGAAGCTGAATTCGTTAAAGTCCGATTTTTCGCGTCTGTTTCATGCTCATCTTGGCCTAAATCCTAGCTCGAACATCATAATTGAGCGATTCCAAAGCCAGGCATGTTTTTTGTTACCATTTCTACAGGGTTCGTGAGCTCAGAAGCTGAATTCGTTGAAGTCCGATTTTTCGCGTCTGTTTCCTGCTCATTTGGAACCAAAATCGTAATTTGGGCCTAAATCTAGCTCGGTCATTAGAATTGAGCGATTTCAAAGACTGACATTTTTTTTTACCATTTCTAAGGGGTTTATGAGTTTAGAAGCTGAATTCGTTCAAGTCCAATTTTTCGCGTCTGTTTCCTTCTCATCTGGAACCAAAATCGTAATTTGGGCCTAAATCCTAGCTCGAACATCAGAATTGAGCGATTCCAATGTCTGACATGTTTTTTTTACCATTTCTAAATGGTTCGTGAGCTTAGAAACTGAATTGGTTGAAGTCAAATTTTCCGCGTCTGTTTCCCACTCATTAGAAAGCAAAATCGTAATTTGGGATGAAATCCTAGCTCGGACATCAGAATTAAGCGATTCTAAAGCCTGAATTGTTTTTTTACCATTTCTAAGGGGTTCGTGAGATCAGAATCTGAAATCGTTAAAGTTCGGTTTTTCGCGTCTGTTCCTGCTTATCTTGGCCCAAAATCGTTATTTGGGCCTGTGTCCTAGCTCGGACATCATAATTGAGCGATTCAAAAGCCTGACAAGTTTTTTTTAACATTTCTAAGGGGTTCGTGAGCTCATAAGCTAAATTTGTTGATGTCCAATTTTTCGCGTCTGTTTGCTGTTCAACTAGAACCAAAATCGTCATTTGGGACGAAATCCTAGCTCGGACATCAGAATTAAGCGATTCAAAAGCCGGACATGTTTTTTTTAACATTTCTAAGGGGTTCGTGAGCTCAGAAGCTGAATTCGTTAAAGTCAGATGTTTTGCGTCTGGTTCTTGCTTATCTTGGCCGAATATTGTAATTTGGGCCTAAATCCTAGCTCGGACATCATAATTGAGCGATTTCAAAAACTGACATGTTTTTGTTACCATTTCTACAGGGTTCGTGAGCTCATAAGCTGAATTCGTAGAAGTCCGATTTTTCGCGTATGTTTCCTATTCATCTGGAACCAAAATCGTAATTTGGGCCTAAATCCTAGCTCGTACATTAGATTGAGCGATTCCAAAGACTGACATGTTTTTTTTACCATTTTTAAGGGGTTCGTGAGCTCAGAAGCTGAATTCGTTAAAGTCCGATTTTTCGCGTCTTTTTCCTGCTCATCTGGAACCAAAATCGTAATTTGGGCCTAAATCCTAGCTCGAACATCATAATTGAGCGATTCCAAAGACTGGCATGTTTTTTTACCATTTCTAAGGGGTTCGTGAGCTCAGAAGCTGAATTCGTTGAAGTCCAATTTTTCGCGTCGTTTTCCTACTCATCTGGAACCAAAATCGTAATTTGGGACGAAATCCTAGCTCGGACATCAGGATTAAGCGATTCAAAAGCTTGAATTGTTTTCTACCATTTCTAAGGGGTTCGTGAGCTCAGAATCTGAAATCGTTAAAGTTCGATTTTTTGCGTCTGTTTCCTGCTTATCTTGGCCCAAAATCGTCATTTGGGCCTTTGTCCTAGCTCGGACATCATAATTGAACGATTCAAAAGCCTGACATGTTTTTTTAACATTTCTAAGGGGTTCGTGAGCTCAGAAGCTGAATTTGTTAAAGTCAGATGTTTTGCGTCTGGTTCTTGCTTATCTTGGCCGAAAATTGTAATTTGGGCCTAAATTCTAGCTCGGACATCATAATTGAGCGATTTCAAAAACTGAGATGTTTTTGTTACCATTTCTATAGGGTTCGTGAGCTCAGAAGCTGAATTCGTTGAAGTCCGATTTTTCGCGTCTGTTTCCTATTCATCTGGAACCAAAATCGTAATTTGGGCCTAAATCCTAGCTCGAAAATCTGAATTGAGCGATTTCAAAGACTGACATGTTTTTTTTACCATTTCTAAGGGGTTCGTGAGCTCAGAAGCTGAATTCGTTAAAGTCCAATTTTTCGCGTCGTTTTCATGCTCATCTAGAACCAAAATCGTAATTTGGGCCTAAATCCTAGCTCGAACATCATAATTGAGCGATTCCAAAGACTGGCATGTTTTTTCACCATTTATAAGGGGTTCGTGAGCTCAGAAGCTGAATTCGTTAAAGTCCAATTTTTCGCGTCGTTTCCTGCTCATCTGGAACCAAAATCGTAATTTGGGACGTTAATCCTAGCTCGGACATCAGAATTAAGCGATTCAAAAGCTTGAATTGTTTTTCAACCATTTCTAAGGGGTTCGTGAGCTCAGAATCTGAAATCGTTAAAGTTCGATTTTTTGCGTCTGTTTCCTGCTAATCTTGGCCGAAAATCGTCATTTGGGCCTATGTCCTAGCTCGGACATCATAATTGAGCGATTTCAACAGGGTTCATGAGCTCAGAAGCTGAATTCGTTGAAGTTCGATTTTTCGCGTCTGTTTCATGCTCATCTGGAACCAAAATCGTAATTTGGGCCTAAATCCTAGCTCGAACATCATAATTGAGCGATTTCAAAGACTGACATGTTTTTTTAACCATTTCGAATGGGTTCGTGAGCTCAGAAGTTGAATCTGTTGAAGTCCGATTTTTCGCGTCGTTTTCCTACTCATCTGGAACCAAAATCGTAATTTGGGCCTAATCCTATCTCGAACATCATAATTGAGCGATTCCAAAGCCAGGCATGTTTTTTTTACCATTTCTAAGGGTTTCGTGACCTCGAAGCTGAATTCGTTAAACTCCAATTTTTTGCGTCTGGTTCCTGCTCATCTTGGCCCAAAATTGTAATTTGGGCCTAAATCCTAGCTCGAACATTAGAATTGAGCGAATCCAAAGACTGACATGTTTTTTTTTTACTATTTCTAAGGGGTTTATGAGTTCAGAAGCTGAATTCGTTAAAGTCCGATTTTTCGCGTCTGTTTCATGCTCATCTAGAACCAAAATCGTAATTTGGGCCTAAATCCTAGCCCGAAAATCAGAATTGAGCGATTCCAAAGTCTGACATGTTTTTTTTACCATTTCTAAGGGGTTCGTGAGCTTAGAAGCTGAATTGGTTGAAGTCCAATTTTTCGGGTCTGTTTCCCACTCATCAAAAAGCAAATTTGTAATTTGGGATGAAATCCTAGCTCGGACATCAGAATTAAGCGATTCAAAAGCCTGAATTGTATTTTTACCATTTCTAAGGGGTTCGTGAGATCAGAATCTGAAATCGTTAAAAGTTCGGTTTTTTGCGTCTGTTTCCTGCTTATAATGGCCCAAAATCGTCATTTGGGCCTATGTCCTAGCTCGGACATCATAATTGAGCGATTCAAAAGCCTGACAAGTTTTTTTTAACATTTCTAAGGGGTTCGTGAGCTCAGAAGCCGAATTCGTTAAAGTCAGTTGTTTTGCGTCTGGTTCCTGCTCATCTTGGCCGAAAATTGTAATTTGGGCATAAATCCTAGCTCGGACATCATAATTGAGCGATTCCAAAAACGGACATTTTTTTTTACCATTTCTAAGGGGTTCATGAGCTCAGAAGCTGAATTCATTAAAGTCCGATTTTTCGCGTCTGTTTCATGCTCATCTAGAACCAAATTCGTAATTTTGGCCTAAATCCTAGCCCGAACAACATAATTGAGCGATTCCAAAGACTAACATGTTTTTTTTACCATTTCTAATGGGTTCGTGAGCTCAGAAGCTGAATCTGTTGAAGTCCGATTTTTCGCGTCGTTTTCCTACTCATCAGGAACAAAATCGTAATTTGGGCCTAAATCCTAGCTCGAACATCATAATTGAGCGATTCCAAAGACTGGCATGTTTTTTTACCATTTCTAAGGGTTCGTCAGCTCAGAAGCTGAATTCGTTAAACTCCGATTTTTTGCGTCTGGTTACTGCTCATGTTGGCCTAAATCCTAGCTCGAACATCATAATTGAGCGATTCCAAAGCCAGGCATGTTTTTGGTTACCATTTCTACAGGGTTCGTGAGCTCAGAAGCTGAATTCGTTAAAGTCCGATTTTTCGCGACTGTTTCATGCTCATCTAGAACCAAATTCGTAATTTGGGCCTAAATCCTAGCTCGGTCATTAGAATTGAGCGATTTCAAAGACTGACATGTTTTTTTTTACCATTTCTAAGGGGTTTATGAGCTCAGAAGCTGAATTCGTTAAAGTCCAATTTTTCGCGTCTGTTTCATGCTCATCTGGAACCAAAATCGTAATTTGGGCTTAAATCCTAGCTCGAACATCATAATTGAGCCATTCCAAAGTCTGACATGTTTTTTTTTACCATTTCTAAATGGTTCGTGAGCTTAGAAGCTGAATTGGTTGAAGTCAAATTTTCCGCGTCTGTTTCCCACTCATCAGAATGCAAAATCGTAATTTGGGATGAAATCCTAGCTCGGACATCAGAATTAAGCGATTCTAAAGCCTGAATTGTTTTTTTACCATTTCTAAGGGGTTCGTGAGATCAGAATCTGAAATAGTTAAAGTTCGGTTTTTTGCGTCTGTTTCCTGCTTATCTTGGCCCAAAATCGTCATTTGGGCCTATGTCCTAGCTCGGACATCATAATTGAGCGATTCAAAAGCCTGACAAGTTTTTTTTAACATTTCTAAGGGGTTCGTGAGCTCATAAGCTAAATTTGTTGATGTCCAATTTTTCGCGTCTGTTTGCTGTTCAACTAGAACCAAAATCGTAATTTGGGACAAAATCCTAGCTCGGACATCAGAATTAAGCGATTCAAAAGCCGGACATGTTTTTTTAACATTTCTAAGGGGTTCGTGAGCTCAGAAGCTGAATTCGTTAAAGTTAGATGTTTTGCGTCTGGTTCTTGCTTATCTTGGCCGAAAATTGTAATTTGGGCCAAAATCCTAGCTCCGACATCATATTTGAGCGATTTCAAAAAGTGACATGTTTTTGTTACCATTTCTACAGGGTTCGTGAGCTCAAAAGCTGAATTCGTTGCAGTCCGATTTTTTGCGTCTGTTTCCTATTCATCTGGAACCAAAATTGTAATTTGGGCCTAAATCGTAGCTCGAAAATTAGAATTGAGCGATTTCAAAGACTTACATGTTTTTTTTACCATTTCTAAGGGGTTCGTGAGCTCAGAAGCTGAATTCGTTAAAGTCCGATTTTTCGCGTCTGTTTCATGCTCATCTGGAACCAAAATCGTAATTTGGGCCTAAATCCTAGCTTGAACATCATAATTGAGCGATTCCAAAGACTGGCATGTTTTTTTTACCATTTATAAGGGGTTCGTGAGCTCAGAAGCTGAATTCGTTAAAGTCCAATTTTTCGCGTCGTTTTCCTACTTATCTGGAACCAAAATCGTAATTTGGGACGAAATCCTAGCTCGGACATCAGAATTAAGCGATTCAAAAGCTTGAATTGTTTTTCTACCATTTGTAAGGGGTTCGTGAGCTCAGAATCTGAAATCGTTAAAGTTCGATTTTTTTGCGTCTGTTTCCTGCTTATCTTGGCCCGAAATCGTCATTTGGGCATATGTCCTAGCTCGGACATCAGAATTAAGAGATTCAAAAGCCGGACATGTTTTTTTTAACATTTCTAAGGGGTTCGTGAGCTCAGAAGCTGAATTCGTTAAAGTCAGATGTTTTGCGTCTGGTTCCTGCTTATCTTGGCCGAAAATTGTAATTTGGGCCTAAATCCTAGCCCGAAAATCAGAATTGAGCGATTTCAAAGACTGACATGTTTTTTTACCATTTCTAAGGGGTTCGTGAGCTCATAAGCTGAATTCGTTTGAGGTCCAATTTTTCGCGTCGTTTTCCTACTCATCTGGAACCAAAATTGTAATTTGGGCCTAAATCCTAGCTCGAACATCATAATTGAGCGATTCCAAAGACTAGCATGTTTTTTTTACCATTTCTAAGGGGTTCGTGAGTTCAGAAGCTGAATTCGTTAAAGTCCAATTTTTCGCGTCGTTTTCCTACTCATCTGGAACCAAAATCGTAATTTGGGACGAAATCCTAGCTCGGACATCAGAATTAAGCGATTCAAAAGCTTGAATTGTTTTTCTACCATTTCTAAGGGGTTCGTGAGCTCAGAATCTGAAATCGTTAAAGTTCGGTTTTTGCGTCTGTTTCCTGCTTATCTTGGCCCAAAATCGTCATTTGGGCCTATGTCCTAGCTCGGACATCATAATTGAGCGATTCAAAAGCCTGACAAGTTTTTTTAACATTCCTAAGGGGTTCGTGAGCTCATAATCTAAATTTGTTGATGTCCAATTTTTCGCGTCTGTTTGCTGTTCGACTAGAACCAAAATCGTATTTTGGGACGAAATCCTAGCTCGGACATCAGAATTAAGCGATTCAAAAGCCGGACATGTTTTTTTTAACATTTCTAAGGGGTTCGTGAGCTCAGAAGCTGAATTCGTTAAAGTCAGATGCTTTGCGTCTGGTTCCTGCTTATCTTGGCCGAAAATTGTAATTTGGGCCTATATCCTAGCTCGGACATCATAATTGAGTGATTTCAAAAACTGACATGTTTTTGTTACCATTTCTATAGGGTTCGTGAGCTCAGAAGCTGAATTCGTTAAAGTCCGATTTTTCGCGTCTGTTTCATGCTCATCTGGAACCAAATTCGTAATTTGGGCCTAAATCCTAGCCCGAAAATCAGAATTGAGCGATTTCAAAGAGTGACATGTTTTTTTTACCATTTCTAAGGGGTTCGTGAGCTCAGAAGCTGAATTCGTTAAAGTCCAATTTTTCGCGTCGTTTTCCTGCTCATCTGGAACCAAAATCGTAATTTGGGACTAAATCCTAGCTCGGACATCAGAATTAAGCGATTCAAAAGCTTGAATTGTTTTTCTACCATTTCTAAGGGGTTCGTGAGCTCAGAATCTGAAATCATTAAAGTTCAATTTTTTGCGTCTGTTTCCTGCTTATCTTGGCCCAAAATCGTCATTTGGGCCTATGTCCTAGCTCGGACATCATAATTGAGCGATTTCAAAAACTGACATGTTTTTGTTACCATTTCTATAGGGTTCGAAAGCTCAGAAGCTGAATTCGTTTGAAGTCCGATTTTTCGCGTCTGTTTCCTATTTATCTGGAACGAAAATCGTAATTTGGGCCTAAATCCTAGCTCGGTCATCAGAATTGAGCGATTTCAAAGACTGACATGTTTTTTTACTATTTCTAAGGGGTTCGTGAGCTCAGAAGCTGAATTCATTGATGTCCAATTTTTCGCGTCGTTTTCCTACTCATCTGGAACCAAAATCGTAATTTGGAACGAAATCCTAGCTCGGACATCAGAATTAAGCGATTCAAAAGCTTAATTGTTTTTCTACCATTTCTAAGGGGTTCGTGAGCTCAGAATCTGAAATCGTTAAAGTTCGATTTTTTGCGTCTGTTTCCTGCTTATCTTGGCCCAAAATCGTCATTTGGGCCTATGTCCTAGCTCTGACATCATAATTGAGCGATTCAAAGGCCGGACATGTTTTTTTAACATTTTTAAGGGGTTCGTGAGCTCAGAAGCTGAATTCGTTAAAGTCAGATGTTTTGCGTCTGGTTCCTGCTCATCTTGGCCGAAAATTGTAATTTGGGCCTAAATCCTAGCTCGGACATCATAATTGAGCGATTCCAAAAACTGACATTTTTTTTGTTGAACCCTAGTTTTGATAATGACAAAGAAACAAAGGAACAAACTAAGTAGTGAACTAATGAATTATTTAAGTGTATGGTGTCTAAGGTATCAATGCAAGGAACTGGGAGAATACGAAGTCAATGAAGAAGTCAAGAGAGGATTTCAAAGGCTAAGTAAAGAAGTTTCTATGTTGATACTGGAGCAAGCATTGGATCAAGAATAATAGAAGCTAGGCGTTTCATTTTCTAGTTCAAATGTAAAGGAACAAAGAAAGAATGGTAAGGAACTGTGGCAGAATATTTGAGAATGAAGCGTTTGTTCCTTTGTAAGGAACAAACTAAGTGGCACTTAGCAAATATGTTAAAGGAACTGAAACTAATATAAGGAACTAGACTTAGGCGTGTACTTAGTATAACGATTAAAAGATAATGGAGTAAGTCATGCATAGATTATAAGAAATTAGTTATTTCTAATTTCAAAAGATAAAATCAGTTTTAAAAAGAAAATCTGTTTTGGAAAAGATTTTATTTTTCGGAAAATAAGAAAATAAATATCCGGTTGTTAGAAAGATTTTATTTCAAAGATATTTATTTTCTTAAAGATTAGAAATTCAGATTTAAAGATAAAAAGAGTTTATAAAAACTGATTTTCGGATAATGCTCAAGGAACTCCTATTATTTAGGAGTAATGGCTGCATTTTATCCACGATCATTTATAGTTCATGGGATCATGGGACATGATGTAAAACGGTTCATGGGATCATGGGACATGATGTAAAACGTGTTCCTTAGGGGAAGGAACATCATGGGTAAATGGATTAAAACGTGTACTCTAACATTAATCCACGTTCTTCATGATTAACACTATAAATATAGAAGTCTAGATAAGTTCCAAAGTGTGTCTGACTAAGTAATTAAGTGAGTTTAACTTATTAAGTGTCAGTGCCTTCATTCTCTCATAATAGCCATTTGTTCTTTGCCTTCTTACTCTAATTCCACTAAGCTTATTTCGATCAATTGTATTTTGGTTTTTAGGGTAAGGGAACTTTGAGTGAAGTTCTATAAGAGAAAGGCTTTGAGTGAAGCTTGTATGTGTGAGAAAACTTCGAGTGAAGTTGAGAGGAACTGCTGTTAAGGGAACAGTGGTTCAGGAACTTGAGTTTAGGAACTCAAGGTAGGGCTCGAGTTAGATTTAGGTTGTAACAGAGTTGTTTGGCCTAATTAGTGAAAGTGTTGAGTTTAAAATCCCTAGTGGTCGAGGTTGTTTCTTCTTGTTGGGCCAAGAAGTTTTTCCTCGTAAAATCTCTTGTGTTCCTTTAGCTTGTTTATTCGTTTAAGTTTTAATTTCCGCAAAAAGTTACGTTTTTCTACACCTACAATTCACCCCCCCTCTTGTAGTGTTCCTAGGGAAATAACAATTGGTATCAGAGCCAGAACTCACGTAAGATAGGAAACCCTATTGAGGAAAAGATCCAAGGAACAATGAATACCACCGAGAAACTTGAAGAAGGTTATTCCACTCAAAGGCCTCCTATGTTCAATGGGAAGTACTACAACTATTGGAAGAATCGCATGGAGATATTCATCAAGGCTGAAAACTATCAGGTATGGAGAGTCATTGAAGTTGGTGATTTCGAAGTCACAACTACAAATGACAAAAATGAGGTAACTCTTAAACCCCTCTCTGATATGACAAATCTGATTTTGAAAAAATGGAAGTAAATGCCATGGCTATTAAATTATTGCATTGTGGACTTGGACCCCATGAACATAATAGAATCATGGGATGCAATCCGCAAAGCAAATATGGGATTTACTAGAAGTAACCCACGAAGGAACTAATGAAGTTAAAAGATCGAAAATTGATTTACTTATGAATCAATATGAACTGTTCTGCATGAAATCCAAAGAAAGCATCCGAGACATGTTTACTCGTTTTACTAACATTATAAATGAGTTGGCTTCTCTTGGAAAGTTTATTTCATCTGAGGAACAGGTTCGAAAGGTTCTTAGGAGTCTTCCTAAGGACAGATGGATGGCTAAAGTCACGGCTCTTCAAGAAACAAAAGACTTCACTAAGTTCAACTTAGAACAGCTGGCAGGGTCACTTATGACTCATGAGCTTCACCTTGATACTGAATATGGTGAAAGACTCAAATCAAAATCAATTGCTCTCAAAGCAGATGATGAAGATGATTCGGACTCTGAAGAAGAAGAAGCAGCCCTCATGGTTCGAAAATTTCGAAAGATGTACAGGAACATGAAGAATGGAAACTTCAAAGGTAAGACTAAGAAATTTTCTAACAAAGCTGCTTGTCATAAATGTGGAAGTACAGATCACTTCATCAAAGAATGTCCTCTTTGGGAAAACGACAAAACCAAAGAAAGGAACAAGGAACGCTTTGCTGAAAGGAACAAAGAATCAAAAGCACCTTTCTCTAAGGCAAATGTACGCAAAGCTATGATAGCTGCTTGGGGAGATTCAAAGACGGAAGAAGAAGAGGAACAACCAACTGAAGAAACAGCAAACCTTTGCCTCATGGCAAACACTGACGAAAAAGAAGATGAAGAAAAAATTAAGGTAAGTCAACATGGACTTGAGTCAGAACTAGATGGTAAAACTAGGACTGAAATATATGATCTTCTTTATGATGCAATTCTTGAATGTAGAGATGAACGTGAAAAACGTGAACAAACGGAACAAGCCTTAAAGGTTTGCAAGGAACACATAGAATGGCTTAAGAAAATGAGAACTGATGTCGAAACTAGATTTTTTGATTTGTTTGATAAAAACATAAAAATCAAAGAATGTTATGAGAGTTTGAAAAATGAAAATTATCTTATTAATTTAGAGATTTCACACTTGAAGGAATTTGTCCCTGTTCTGAGTTCCTTTGATATATCAACCCCTTTGAAAGGATATAGATCTGAGATTGAAAAAATAAATAAAGAGAAAAATATTTTAAAAGAACAGATCTGTAATCTTAAAAAGGAACTGGTTGTCGCAAGGAACAGAGGCAAAATCATGAAAGTTCCTAAGTGGATTGAGAAACCACAGACCAAAAGGAAGGAAGGTCTTGGTTTTGAAAACTACAAGAAAAGGAACAAGACAAAGAAATATGTTGATCTACCTAGTGATAAGTTCTGTATGTATTGTGGCAAGGTAGGTCATTACATAAATCAATGTCAACAAAAATCTGAGATGATTGGGAAAAATGTGACAATAAGTAAGAAAAAATGGGTTGTCAAAACAAATCCTAGTCAAGAACAGGAACCCACGAAAGATGGGGTTCCTTCAACTAACAACTAGTTGATTTTGCAGGTTGGAGTGAGGGGGAACAACACTTGGTATCTCGATAGTGGTTGTTCCAAGCACATGACAGGAGACAAAACGAAGTTTCTCTCACTCACAACCTATGAAGGGGCAGTGTAACATTTGGTGATA